>NC_049990.1:4273636-4280241 GCF_000003815.2 Branchiostoma floridae
GATCGAATCGCGCCTAATGTAAGAGGGTATTAAGCCACTTACACTGACTTCTTCTTCTTCCGTTTATAGTGCCCACGATCATCACGTTGATCATTATGGCACGTGCACAAGGTATCCCAATTGTAAGTATGATCCACTCGATAAGTGCGGTGAGTCCTTTAACGTGCTCGGGTTGTGGCTCTACCCGAAAAACGGAAAATGGGACCTCCATTTAACGTCCTATCTGAGGGACGGCCCAGGCCGAAGCTAGGTACTCATTTTTCAAAGTGAAGTAAGGATATTGCCTTTCCCAAGGGCACAAGATCTTACATGGCAGGTTCGAACCCAGGACCTCTTGGGCCTGAGCCCAAAGCGCTGCCGATTACGCCACACGATCTCTGACGTCTCTGGCCACACTGTCCGGAAGCCTGTTCTAGGTACTGACTGCTGTATAAATGGGTGTCATGCTGGTTGAGGATTGTGTTTTTCTTGGTACATTTATGAATGAGAAACAAATAGAAAATCAAAATGATACAGGTGACGCTTCTGGCTAAACAGTCCTATTGATACGAGAATGACAGTCTCTGCCACAAATGGCACATCTGTAAGCTGACTCAGGTCTGTTGAAGAGTTCTTTTCGCAGGATCCACTTTTCGTCTGCCATGCGCATCAGTCTAGTTTCTCCTGATTTTAGCTGCCTGGACAGTGCGCATCTTCAAGGCCACTATCATCGTCTGTGACCGAATTGAGATCAGACGGTCAAGATTTCCCAAGACAGCGTTTCATTTCTCCACCCTGCACCTGGCGCGGCGGTTAACTCTTCCCCTGAGAACGACATGAAGGATTCTCTTCTTCCGCAAGCTGACAGAACGTATGAGGAGCGTCCTTTAACAAAGATAGAGAGTCAGAGGGGACACGGATACGCGCGTCTTTGAGGCCGATTTAGGTTCAAACGGTGGCCGTTTAATTTTTCTTATCGATTTAATAGCCAAATAGGTCTCGGGAGAGAAAAAGGTTTGATTGATGATTGTATAAACAAACATGATCATGATCCGTCAAGCCCTACTTGAGTTATTCTCTTTCGAATTTCTACTGTAAGCTGGAACAGTCTACCACCAAACATACGTTGGTACAGTATTCACTATGCTACTTTTTTGTTACTTTCGTTCCAAATAACCCTGTAAATTTATACATTATTACAAAGCTTAAGGTGTCTACTTTTCCCAAATGCAGCATAGTGAAAATACTACCCCTACTTTCCAAAGGGTCTAAAACGCCCAGCATTAGAAAAATGCATGTATAGTGAAAATGTGCCAGGACCACAAGAGGCTATATAAAGTATGTACAAACTGTTTGTCAGGATCACTATGTACATGGACGCCATATACATCATAGCAGGTCGTTCGTTACGAACAGGGTGTCTGTAGATCTTTACAGAGTATTTCTAATCTAGCGAGTACAGCGTGTTGCTATCAGACGTATCTGCGATTAACTCTGCTGTCCAGAATCCGTTTGATGTCGCCCACAGACTATGATTTAGGTATCAACTAGAAGCACCAGAATGATTCCATCGCGGCAGGGGCCATTTCCTGACTAGGAGGATCAAAGTGTGTCATAAGCAGAGGCCTTGGTTTGTGGTAATACTGTATTTATTCACAAGATGGAAATGAAATTCTTTGAAGTACGTGTTAATGTTGTATTGACGTAAAAAGACAAATTTCAGGCCATTTGATGCAAGTACCAGTGTACATTTTGGTCCCAAAATGTTCCCCAATCGCACAATTAATCATTTTTCATTGATACCAAAAGTGTGACCGACATCCTGTGGGCATACCATAGGCACTCCATACTGACGTTAATGTCATTTGGTTCCAATACCACTCCACAATCAGCCCAAATGTACTTTATTGGGTGAAAATAGCCCCAAAAAGATACTCGTAATAGCTTTATCAGCATATAGCAAACTAACTACAGTTTTGCTGTCTCAGGAAAAGAAGTCGAACCCAATAAGTTCAGAATTTAGAGTCAACTTTTAGACTAGACTAGAGTAGACACATGCTATACTGCTATACATTATCTTTATATTTTTCCACGTGACTTGCAATTATCCTATGGGTAAATATTTGTGATAAACTTTTTGTTATCAAAGAAAGAATACAAGAAACTCTAAATAATTCACGGACGCTTGAGAACCTGATGTTTTGTCTGTTTTCAAACTTTTTAAAGTTAAATGCTAACTGATAGCAAATGGTCGTATAAACACAAATATCGTACTAGCCTGTTTCTTCTTCTAGCTCGAATTTGCAATAAACTTATTTATATAAAACATAGCATTTTAGACAAAAATGTTTTACAGAAGCCTGACTACGTGACGTTTTGCCTGTTTTCAAGGTTAAAATGTTCTCCCCGGTTTGCGATGTCTCTTTACAAAGATGATAATGTTACATTTGTACAGATTTGCCCTCTGGGAGTCCTTCCTCTAGTTGTTAAATCATTCGTTCGGATCATTATTATACTGAAGTCTTTAACAGTATAGCGATGTGAGTTTGAGGAAATCCTTAAGTAGTGTTGCGCTGAACGGCTATGGGACAATTAGTGAGACATAATTGGAGCAATTGCCATGAAAGTACTGGTACAAAAGGGACAGGCATGCAACGTTTCGCCTGTCGCAGAAAGGGCCAAGCTTTGATGCTAATTGATATAACTGACAAATATCGTTACGGTATTGGCCCGTTTCTTTTTCTAGCCCGAACTTGTAATAAGCTTATTGTTACTATATAAACATAGCATTCTAGAAAAATATTTCACAGAGCTTGACTACGTGACGTTTTGTCTGTTTTCAAGGTTAAAGTGTTCTCTCCCAGTTTGCGACTTCTCTTTACAAAGATGATATTTGCACATTAGTATAGATTTGCCCTCTGGGAGTCCTTCCTCCTGTTGTTCAATCAAACCTTCGGATTATTCCTACTGCAGTCTTCTTTGCTTTGAAGTCGGCTCGCATTGCCCCATTTCTATGTAACTGCACACCCAACACTCTTTAGCATATACTCCTACGCGCAATACAATCACGAGAAACGGCGTCTCTCTCTCTTAACGATCGTTCAGTTAAGTAGTGCCACTTCGTCAGTAGTCTAATGTTCCCTGTTGCCCCATTATCTATACTTTGATAGTGACCCCTTCAGCTAGATCTCCGTCTTGTTAGCCTATAATATTGCGTGCAACATTAACATGAATATTCCCTCCCTCATAACGACCATTACAATAAAAATGATGCCCCTTCGTCATTAGTGTATTGTTCCATGTGCCTCATTTTATCTATACTTTCACGATAGTGATCCATGTACATGTACATGCTCTTTGTGCAATATTATCCTGAATCTTTTCTCTCTAATAACGGCTATGAATTGTTCTGTTCACCTACTGCCAAACGTACAATGTTATCATGGGTGTTCTCTCACTAAAAACGAAGAGTGAATCAAAAGAATTTTGAAAAGAAAAGAACATCCTTCTTCACAAAGTTTTATTCGCACCATATTCTGCTCTTTGATGGTGATAGTGCTAAATTAACATATAAAACTATAATAATACAAATATCATCGTGAACCATCTCTCCCTTGTAACGACCATTGAATGTAAAGAATGCTTCTCGTCGTCATCAGAAACAAGTTCCATGCTCCCCGTTGTTATATGATAGGTGCCCCTTACAGCTAATCGTGCAATATTGTCATGAAAATCTCTCATTCAAAACGAATGGTGAATCAAGCGAATGCTCCTCCATCACCGCAAAGCTCCATGTACCCCATCATCTGTTCTTTGATAGCGTTAGTGTTAAGATATAAAACTACAATACTCGGTGTGAAATATATTATTATGAACCTTTTCCGTCTATCAAACGACTATTAAACCTAAGTAATGCTCCTCGTCGTCATCAGAAACAAGTTCCATGCTCCCCCATTGTTCTTTGATATGTTGTCATTGATGTCATACCCGGGCCGTATGCACGTTCGATATCGGTGTTCCGACCGTCCATATTTTACGGCGCTCCATACTTCGATTCGAGCGATTGGAACTCGGATATTATCTTTTCTTTGATGGTAACCCCCACAGCTAAATCGGCATCTCTCTATAGATCTAGCCTACGATTCTACGTGCAATTCCATCACGAATCCTCTCACCCTCATAAGGGCCATAAACCCACAGCACACTCCTTTGTCACTATATTAACGCTGCCATCACCCGTTCTTTGATAGCTATCCCCCTCAGCTTAATCTGCTTGTTGTCGGCGTCATCTGTGCTTTGATGGCGATCCCCACAGCTAAATCTACTTGTTGTCGGTATGCTCGAACACGATGATTTGCTGTTGGGTATTGTATTTATTCTTATCGCCATCACCTCAGAGGGATACCTTGTAGATACCCAGAAAACATTAGTGTAAGATCACGGATTGATAAGATTATGGCCACTTCGATATCTTCCTTGTCTGCAAGAGGAAAACTTTTGGAACACGACCATAGTATGTCAAGCACAATATGACGTTCTGCTGCAGTGCCAAGACCACACGCCAAGGGGACGTCCCATTATCGACGTCACACACACACACAAACACAAACACACACACGCGCGCGCGCGCGCGCACTCACTCACACAAACACGTACACACACGGACACACACGGACATACGGACACAAACACACACACATATACACACACAGGCACACACACACAATGTCTCCATCGTTTTACGGAAGTAAGAAGCAGAATCTGAATATGAATTGAGCAACCTGTATAAGTGCCCACCCAACGGCGCAACACGTGATATCGTTTGCGTGCTGGCAAAAACAATCCACGCGTCCCAGAAAGAAAGGTGAAAAACCTCAGGATACCCAACCTCAGAAAAAGAGACGGCACATGGAAACACCTTGACAGTAAACATTCGAGAACGCAATCAAAAGTATGTGTAGAAAACCATTACGTCCATCGTAGCTCACATAAAAAAATGCTTAAGAGTATTTATTTCATTAAGTGTTGCAGGAAAGTGGCTGTTATCGTCTTACAAAATAACATATGGCTGTTTCCGACTGCTTGTAATAAAATCACTAACCACTATACGAATCGCTGCTGTAGTAATGAGATTCTAAACCACTTCCCGGATGCAATTTCTCTTTACATTAAATTATTTCCTTGTCAATCATTTTTCAAGAGTCTTTCTATTAAATATCCTACATCGAAAGTGAAAAGGTTGTGGGAAATTAGCCCCCCCCCCAAAAAAAAAAAGAGTTTTTCGTAATGGAGCCGTATGGCGTAACTTCAGTGCATTTGTCCAAGGACCCAAAGGCTTTGGGTTCGAATCTTGTCATGCTACCAAACATGTGCCCTTAAGGAAGGCACTTAACCGTTTAGTGAACGCGACTTTCCTCACTCCACCAGGTGCAAAAAATTGATACCTGACTTCGGTTGGGGAGGTAAAGGCGGTAGATGGAGAGGGATGGGCTCCCGCCTCCCAATAGCATCTCCCAAAACGCTGCTTTCTGTACATATGTGGAAATCAGATACAGAATGCAGAGAACGTTTTTATCACTCCAACTTGGGATTTTTGTACTTACCTACCTTTTACGGAGACAGAATTTCTCACGAAATCTGATCTCTAAGCACACGTAAACCATGCGTAAAGCATACTTAATGAAAGGTCTCAACCTTAACACATGCTTTAAGGCGTGATTAGAATGTGCGCTGTTGGATTTGGGTCAGTGCGTTGACGACATGCAGTATTGGTAACCAGAACGCCGGACTTTGAAAACTGGCATTTTCTTTAATTCCTTTTTAAGCAAACCGACATTATACCCCGTTGGATGGTAATCTATGAGTGCGTCATTGGCATTAGGTAGATTAAACTCCTATCAGATTTACCGGTGGCATAATACAGTGTGAAAAGCCAAATCAGGGTCTAACTCCTGGTTGGCAGTTCTACGATCTACACAGGTCTGATCACAGTTAACCCTTGTTTTTCTGGCAACTTACCTACTGATTTTCAAAAAGACGTTGCCTGGAAAGTAATGACTGCAATGATTTGGAGGATATTGATAAAATGTTACAAACTGCGAGGTTGTGTCTCGAAATTTGAGTTGTACTTATTATTTCTGGGTGAGGCCCAGAACTTATTGATCACCCCTCGTAATTACAGACCTTTTACGGAGACAGAATTTCTCACGAAATCTTATCTCTAAGCACACGTAAACCATGCGTAAAACATGCTTAATGAAAGGTCTCAACCTTTACACGTGCTTTAAGGCGTGATTAATGTGCGCGGTTGGATTTGGGTCAGTGCGTTGACGACATGCAGTATTGGTAACCAGAACGCCGGCTTTGGAAAACTGACATTTTCCTTAATTTCTTTTCAAGTAACCCAACCCTGTACTCCGCTGGCTGGTAGCTTGTGCGTGCGTCATTGGCATTAGGTAGATTAAACTCCTATCAGATTTACCGGTGGCATAATACAGGATCAAATTGGCGAGATCAGGGTCCAACCCTCGGGTTGCCAATTTAACACTGCTTTGGATTTCGAAAACTGACATTTTCTTTAATTTCTTTTTAAGTAAACCGACATTGTACCCCGCTAGATGGTAGCT
>NC_049990.1:4280341-4312987 GCF_000003815.2 Branchiostoma floridae
GTCAGGGTCATGCCTCCTCGTAATTTAGAGCTCGCAGACTCGTCGTCCGATCCAATCGCGCCTAATGTGAGGGGGGTGTTAGTGGCATAAGACAGTGTCAAAAGGGCAAAATCAGGGCCTAACTCCCGGTTGCCAGTTTGATACTGCTTTGGTCTTTTTGATACTGCCTTGTGCCACAGGTAAGTCTACTTGGGCTTGGAGATTACTGGCAGATGAAATGCAAAAAGTTTTTAAGTTTTAGAAAGCGCGAACAACTGTTTTTATACGTCATTTCTGCCAGGTGTTACCATTTGAGAAGAAAGACTGGTGATTTGAAAGAGACATGAGAATTAAATGTCCACTGGGGATGTTAAATGAGAATGTCCCATGATCTACATTGTAGGATATTGACATTACACGGAATTAGGAAAATATCTGCAGATTTCAAATATCATCTGGAAGTTAAGTTTTAGAAAGGGCGAACAGTTGTCCTTGCACGTCATTCCAGCCAAGTATTACCATGGTGATTTGAGAGGAAAGGCCATTGGTTATAAAGAGACCTGTCCATTAGGGTTGTTTAATAAAAATGTCCCATGATCTACATTGTATGTTGTTGACATTACACGGAATTATGAACATATCTGCAGATTTCAAATATCAGCGAGAAGTTAAGTTTCAGAAAGCGCGACCAGCTGTCTTTGTACGTCACTCCAGTCATTTGAGAGGAGAGACCAGCTAGTGGTTATAAAGAGGCCTGCCCACTAGGTTTGTTTAATGAAAATGTCCCATGATCTACATTGAAGGTTGTTGACATCATACGGAATTAGGAAAATATCTGCAGATTTCAAATATCATCTGGAAGTTAAATTTTATAAAGCGTAACCCGCGTCATTCATATCAAGTGCTAGCTTTTGGGAGGAAAGACCGGTAATAAAAGAGACCTAAGAATTAGCTGTCAAGGAGGGTTGATTAATGAAAATGTCCCATGATCTACATTGTAGGTTGTTGACATCACACGGAATTATGAAAATATCTGCAGATTCTAAGTATCAGCGGGAAGTTAATTTTTATGAAGCGTAACCCGCGTCGACGTCATTCATATCAAGTGCTAGATTTTGAGAGGGAAGACCGGTAATTTCAAAGAGACATGAGAGTTGGATATCCAGGAGGGCAGCTCAATAAATGTCCTATGATCTACATATTGTATTTGTAGAATACTGTAATTAGACAGAGATGTGAACTTATCAGCATAGGTTGAATAACAGCGGGAAGTTGAGTCTCAGAAAGTGCAACCCGCTGTCATCTATATCAAAAGCTAGCCTTTGAGAGGAAAGGCTGGTGACTTCAAAGAGAATTGAGAATTAGATATCACAGAGGGTAGCTCAATAAACATGTCTTACATGTTGCATTTTTAGGAGACTGTAATTAGACCGAAATATGAACATATCAGCATAGCTTAAATAACAGTGGGAAGTTGAGTCTCAGAAAGTGCAACCCGCTGTCTTTTACACGTCATCTCTATCAAGTGTTAGCCTTGGAGAAGAAAGACCGGTGATTTCAAGGAGACTGGGAAAATTAGATGTCCGGGAGGGCAGCTCAATAAAGATATCCCCTGATCTACATATTACATTTGTAGGAGACTGTAATTAGACAGAAATATGAACTTATTAGCATAGGTTAAAATATCAGCGGGAAGTTGAGCCCCAGAAAGTGCAACCCGCTGTCTGTACACGTCATCTCTATCAAGTGTTAGCCTTGGAGAGGGGAAAAAAGGTGATTTCAAAGAGACTGAGAATTAGATGTCCGGGAGGGCAGCTCAATAAAGATATCCCCTGATCTACATATTACATTTGTAGGAGACTGTAATTAGACAGAAATATGAACATCAGCATAGCTTAAAATCAGCCTTGGAAGAAGAAAGAAGTTAGTCTTGGGAGAAGAAAGACCGGTGATTTCAAATAGACATGAAAATCAGATATCCAGGAGGGCAGCTCAATAATAGACCTATGATCTACATATTGTATTTGTAGAATACTGTAATTAGACAGAAATATGAACATATCACCATAGCTTAAATAACAGCGGGAAGTTGAGTCCCAGAAAGCGCAACCCGGTGTCTTAACACGTCATCTCTATCAAGTGTTAGCCTTGGAGAAGAAAAGACCGGTGATTTCAAAGAGACATGAAAATTGGATATCAGGGAGGGCAGCTCAATAAAGATATCCCCTGATCTACATATTGCATTTGTAGGAGACTGTAATTATACATAAATATGAACTTATCAACATAGGTTAAATATCAGCGGGAAGTTGAGTCTCAGAAAGCACAACCCGCTGTCTTCTATATCAAGAGCTAGTCTTTGAGAGGAAAGACCGGTGATTCAAAAGAGAGAGAGAATTAGATGTCCACGAGAGTAGCTCAAAGAAAATTACCCATGATCATGTTGCAATTAAACAAATTTATGAACATATCAGCATAGGTTAAATGACCGCGGGAAGTTTAGTTTAGAAAGTGCAAACCGCTGTCATCTATATCAAGAGCTAGTCTTTGAAAGGAAAGATCCGTGATTTCAAAGAGAGAGAGAATTAGATGTCACAGAGAGTAGCTCAAAGAGAATGTCCCATGGTCTACATAATGTGCTATGGCAGGGTGTTGCCATTTCACATATTATGAACATATCAGCATAGCTTAAAATATCAGCGGGAAGTTAAGTTTTATAAAGCGTAACCCGCGTCATCCATATCAAGTGCTAGATTTTGAGAGGGAAGACCGGTAATTTCAAAGAGACCTAAGAATTAGATGTCAATGAGGGCAGCTCAATGAAGATGTCCCATGAGTGGGGGTGGGTACCGGTGCAGAAAATTCAAGTACAGGGACGGTCCACGTCCAGGAAATCAGGTCCCGGTTCCGACCTGAACCTGGACCTAATTATCTGAGAGAACTTGTGAATGGGTGATACTCAAAACAATGGTCTATTTCGCTACAAGGGATTCTGTTTGGTGGAGTATCCCATGTCCATTGGCGTTTTAAAATCCTATTTCCATATAAACAACACTAACCACCCTTGTTTCGGACCAAGTTTGACTGTAAAAACCTTGTAAAAGTGACTATCAACTCTACTCTGTTTCACTCTTGTTATTTTTTGGGACCTGTGTAAGCTCCAAAACACGTGAGCGCCTGCCAGTATATTATCTGTTCATTTTCGAATCGGTCCCCAATGCGGTCCACAGATTTTTTTCAGGGCGGTTTTTCTACCGGTTCAACAAGAAAAAACAAGTTGCAATTACGCATCTTTTCACAAATATTTGACGCACTCGCGGTCCACAGATTTTTTCAAGGCTGTTTTTTTTTTACCGATTCAGCAAGAAAAACAAGTTGCAATTACAAGTTGCAATCCTTTCACTTGTAAGTATTTGACGCACTCGCATGCCACATGAAAACAGAAAAACAAACCCCCCGCCAACATTCAAGTGAAGAATCGACGAACTTGACGATCAAACAAAAGTGATGAAACATCAAAAGCAACAAAGAAAGATGCCAAGAGAAATGAAGCCTATGGTAAATGCAAGAGGATAGAGGACGAAAACAGGAAATGAAATAATTGAACGCTGGGCAGTCGCCTACGTCGTGCTAGTGATGTTAGCGTTTTAAGTGTTTGTGGGTGTGTGGGTGGTGGTGAACGAAAAGGTTACGAATCAACGTATGTTTGACTTGCCTTTCAAACACGGATTAAAATTTGCATTTCTGATGCAATTAGATAAACCATGTATCTCAAGCTCCGTCTGCCCTTATATGTTGTACCAACTGACTTGACTTATATGTAGAGCTGTTTTAAGAAGCGGGAAAACAAGTTGAACCTGTATACACCATCATACATTAGACCTTATAGCTGCTAGTAGTACGATAACACTCCTAGTAGTACTTAAACGTGGATTATCTAGAACTACTTAGAACTTTATCATCCTGGCCTGTACTAAGCTTGTGAGAGCAGAAACGTACACTTAAGGTGTTCTTAATTCCATTCATTCATTCATTCATTCATTCATTCAATAATTCATTCATTCTTTCATTAATTCATTAATTCATTTATCTATTCATTCATTCATTCATGCATTCATTCGTCCATTAATTCATTCGTTCGTTTGTTCGTTCGTTCATTCATTCATTCATTCATTCATTCATTCGTTTGTTCGTTCATTAATTACTGTGACTCGCCACGTAGCACGCGTGCGGTTCCATTGATCTAAAAAATATTTGCTGTCCATTTCAGTTTTGAAATTTCATTGCTTTCTTTAACCGCTTCTTGCTTTCATTTCAGTTCACATGTCAGTGCAATCTGTTAATCTGCTTGTAATTGGTTGGGCATCACTGGCTGTGCCATAATTAGCATGATTTCGAAGTGAAGCAAAATCTCACTGGATTTCTGAGGGGGTTCTGAGAAGCCAATTTTGTCTGTGTATGTGTGTTGCATGTCGTCATAGCTTTTACAATCATTGATGTTCACTAGCTTGGAACATTGTGGCCTAAATGTGCAATTGCTGCGTGCCTGCGAAGCTGGTTTATTGCCCTGAAGGGCAGTTATACCGGCTATAGCGAAGCAGATACAGAAGCTGGTGTGTTACGTCGAAGGGCGACTATGCTGGAAACGCAGATGCATATACAGAAGCTTGTGTATAGAAGAGACACAACACAATAGAAACTGTGAAAGCTTGTTTTCTTCACTTGTAGAAATACATGTAGTAGAAACTTGAGAAAAAGAAAATGGAGATCCGAAAACACCAAACTAGAAAAAGCCCTAGTGAAAGGAAGCGAAGCTGGTCACCGAAAAGGTAGTTATACACCGGAGACCGGTTATACTGGTTCTACACATACAGATGTGTCACACCGAAGGGCTGTTATACGGAATATACAGATACAGTAACTGGTTTGTTACGCCGAAGAGCGGTTTATACTGACTATACAGATACAGAAGGTGGTCTGTTTCACCGAAGAGCGGTTATACGGAATATACAGATACAAAAGCTGGTGTGTTTCACCGAAGGGCGGTTATACGGAATATAAGGATACAGAAGCTGGCGTGTTACGCTGAAGGGTAGTTATACCGGCTATATAAAGTTTAGATACAGATACAGAAGCTGGTGTGCTTGGCCGAAGACCGATTATATGGAATATACAGATACAGAAGCTGGTGTGTTACGCTAAAGCGTTGTTATACTAGCTGTACAGATACAGATACAGAAGCTGGTGTGTTACGCCGAAGAGCAGTTATGCTGAGTATACAGATGCAGAATCTGGTGTGTTACGCTTAAGCGCTGTTTATACTAGCTGTGCAGATACAGATACAGAAGCTGATGTGTTACGCCGAAGAGCAGTTATACTGAGTATACAGATACAGAAGCTGGTGTGTTATGCCGAAGGGTGGTTATGCCGGCTATACACATCCAGATACAGAAGCTAGTGTGTTACACCGGAGGGCGGTTATACTGGTTCTACACCTACAGATACAGAAACTGGACCCAGGTGTGTTTCACCGAAGAGCGGTTATACAGTATACTGAATATACAGATACAGATACAGAAGCTGGTTTAAAGAGGAGGGACCACGATACAATAGACTGTGAAAGCCTGTGTTCTTCACTGGTAGACCTGTAGTAGGTACTTGAGGAAAAGAAAACGGAGATCCCGAAAGCACCAAACTAGACAAAAGCCCAATTGAATCGGTTGACATGAAATACTTACAGCAGCCATTTGGCTGTTTTTCCCTAATTAAGGTTTATCCTTTGTTTGGGAAAACTCTACACGAGAAGACGGGGTAAAACAAAACGCAACAATACTGTAAATGCAGAAATTTTCGCGGTGGTTTAATGTTCGCGGTTGCCGCTTCACCGCGAACGTAAAACCACCACGAACATTTTTTCCACGGCAGTAAGACACTGAAGTGCATGGTGCTACCGCGAACTTAAAACCACCGCGAAAATCCTTTTTCCCGCTACCGCGAAGTTAAACCCCCGCGAACTTAAATGTATTTACAGTATACAGAAACGCCTACTAGGTAGATTTTGGACTGAAGTAACCTTTTGTTGGCCTATATCAAACGATCTCTTTTCCCCCAATTAATTTCTTGCGTATGAATTGTTAGACTCACGATTAAACCCATGTGTCAATCATAGTCCTTAAAGACAGAAGTAGGCCGATGATGATTTGTCAAACGTCATCGGTATGATTGGATTAAAGGCCATTAAAATTGTTCAGTGAGTCAACTACACATCACGCTGTCGTGCAAGAAGCTCTAGGGAATATGTCTTACTGTGTCTGTTGGCCACAATCTTGCCACAGATACCTGATTTTTCTCTAGAGAGGGAGAGAGAGAGAGAGAGAGAGAGAGAGAGAGAGAGAGAGAGAGAGAGAGAGAGAGAGAGAGAGAGAGAGAAATAATCGCCTATTGGTAAATCTGGTGATATTCAATATCATGATCGTATTGCTTTGTGTTCGGCATTGACTAATGTGTACAATAACTCGGTTTGGTTTGGTTTGGTTTATTAGGATCTCCATTAGGCCACAGCAAGTAAATATAGAGCTATAGAGCGAAATGAAAACAAGATGAGTACAAACAAATAAGATGGCTACATTTTCAAAATAAGAAACCAAAAAGTTGTGATAAACTTTGTAACAAGTATTAAAGGGACAAAGCAAAAGCTCTAAAATGACATGTGCACTCTCAAAAATATGTTTAGGGTTTATAGGAATAGCATTTTTTTAAATATTTTCTTTCAAAGAGAATTGCCTGCTTGTAAACCTGGTGTCCCCTCAACATTTACTACTACGTGGTCCGGAGCTAACGCTTGGAAATGACCCCCCCTCTTAGAAAATGTATTTGATGTTTACAGAAATAACAAATTTTTAATATTTTCTTTCAGAGCGAACAACTTGTTTTTAAACCTGGTGATATCTGACTTGCTGACCGCCCTTCTCTGTGTGCCCTTCAACATCGACTACTTCTTGGTCCGGAGCAAACCCTAGTGAATATCCTCCACCCACAGAAAACTTATCTGGGGTTTATAGAAATAACAAAATTTGATATTGTCTTTCAGAGCAAACCGCCTGCTTATAAACCTGGTGATATCTGACCTGCTGACCGCCCTGCTGTGTGTGCCCCTCAACATCGACTACTCTGTATACAATTTTCGGAACAGACACTCATAAAAAAAGGATTTGTGGTTTATAGAAATGACAAAATTTTTTTATTTATTATTTTCAGAGCGAATCGCCTGCTGGTAAACCTGGTGATATCTGACTTGCTGACCCCCCTGCTACGTGTACCCTTCAACATCGACTACTCTGTATACCATTGTCGGAACAGACACTCATAAAAAAGGATTTGTGGTTTATAGAAGTAAAAAAAAATTGATATTTTCTTTCAGAGCGAACCGCCTGCTAGTAAACCTGGTGATATCTGACTTGCTGACCCCCCTGTTACGTGTACCCTTCAACATCGACTACTCTGTATACCATTTTCGGAACAGACACTCATAAAAAAGGATTTGTGGTTTATAGAAGTAAAAAAAATTTGATATTGTCTTTCAGAGCGAACCGCCTACTTGTAAACCGGCCTGGTGATATCTGACCTGCTGACCGCCCTACTCTGTGTACCCTTCAACATCGACTACTTCTTGGTCCGGAGCAAAAACTCGGGAAGGACCTCCACCCTCAGAAAACTTATCTGGGGTTTACAGAAATAACAAAATTTTGATATTGTCTTTCAGAGCGAACCGCCTGCTAGTAAACCTGGTGATATCTGACCTGCTGGCCGCCCTGCTGTGCGTGCCCTTCAACATCGACTACTACGTGGTGCGCAGCGAGGACTGGATCTTCGGCACGGCCATGTGCGGGGCCGTCAACTACATCAAGACCGTGAGCCTCTACGTCTCCACCAACACACTGGTAGCCATGGCGATAGACAGGTGGGTGATCTTTGACCTTCAACCTTTGTACTGATATCAAGTGTCCGTAAGATTAGTTTTCGAACTCTGTATATATCAACCCTTATTCCAGCTATGGCCCTCCCCAGCCACATTGGGAAGCCACAAAACCTTTCCGGTAGACTACCGGATATCACGGGGGTTATCTCTTATTGTTTGTCACGATTATTTCACGGCGTCTATTTGTGGCCGTGTCCCGGCTTGATTTTAACTGCTCTCATTCACTCAGATCCGCATGCTCCGGGAAGGAGCGTCGCGCCACCACAGATGGTTTTCCATGTAGGTCTGTTGTAGGCTGACTCCCAAGCAGTGGTTAAGTCTAAGCCTGACTGCATAGTTTGATTCTAACTGCGTGATTTAAAAAATCTCGGTGCCCAGCCGTGCCCAAAAATAGCCCGGTAGCCAAAAGTCCAAAAAGCCCCGTATATATTCGATGGGGCCCCTTTTACACTTGTGACAATATTGCAAGCCATATAGCCTACTCCGAAGTGGATTGGTTTGAAATATTAGAAAAACTCCCAGTAGAATCCTGCACACACATTCCGAGTTGTAATGTGCCCATAATAGCTACCATTTCCTCTACATGCTTCCGCGTTGGCGCCTGTACCGTAGGATTCAGTCCACTATAATGAACCGACGAAATGTCAGTTGTAGCCTCGGGCCTTAAAGTCTACCAGGTATACCATCCGCTTAAGTTATTTATGACTCACTTTATTTTAACACATGAACGAGATAATTCGGTTGGCATTTTCTCTACATGTTTCAAGGTTCGTGACAGTACGATCTGAAAAAGCACATGGAACTGCCAGTTGTCGATTTTTTACGTCTTCCAGTTATACGATCCGCACAACTTTTTTTATAACTCACTTTATATCCTTGCAACACTTGAACGAGATAATTCGGTGACCATTCACTCTACGTGTTTCAAGGTCCGTGACAGTACGATTTGAAAAAAAAAGCAAATGGATGTGTCAGTTCTTGCCACCGACTTAATGTCTACCAGTTATAAAATCCGCACAACTTTTTTATAGCTCACTCTTCATTCTTGCAACACTTGAACGAGATAATTCGGTTGGTATTTCCTTTACATGACAGTACGATCTGACAGAGGAAATAAAAAAAAAATGGAAGTGCCAGTTGTCACCTCTGACCTTAATGTCTTCCAGGTATACAATCTGTACAACTTCTTTTATAACTCACTTTACATTCCTGCAACACTTAAACGAGACAATTCGGCGGCAGTTTCGTCTAACTGTGTCCACGTCCGTAACAGTTCGATTTGAAAAAGCAATGGAAATGGCAGTTATCGTCTCTGACCATAACTTCTTCAAGTTATACAACCCACACACCTTTTTAGAGCTCACTCTCAATTCCTGTAACACTTTAACGAGATAATTCGGCTGGCATTTCCTCTACATGTTTCAGGGTTCGTGACAGAACGATCTGAAAAAGAAAATGAAAGTGCCAGTTTTCACCTCTGGTCTCTTCCAGTTATACAATCCGCACACCTTTTTTTATAACTCACTCTCCGTTCCTGTAACACTTGTACGAGATAATTCGGTTGGCATTTCCTCTACGTGTTTCCAGGTTCGTGACAATCAAACGTGTTTCCTAGTCCTTGAGTAGGATCTGATAAAGCAAATGGAGGTGTCAGTTGTCGCCTCCGACCATATATGTTCACCAACTCTGTCATCCACATTAGTCATTTAAGACTTACTTTATCCTCCTTCTACCATGTGTCTACATTTTAAACACATATAGTTTAACAACCCTGACTCAGAAGCTCAGCAGGCTTCCGGCAAACGGAAGGGTCTGAGGCAGAGGTGTGCTCATTCCGCTTCACCGCGCAAGCGCTCACGTTTGACTCTCACCTCGCTTTACCCACTATAAGGCTATTCGTGACTCTGCGAAATTCGTGATTCTACTTGCTTCCGGGCTACGGAAGTGTCTCAGATGTGCTTAGTTCACCCCAGTGAGCAAGCCGTCACGTCTGACTATCAGTTCTTTCTGCACGCTGAAGTTAATTATGTCTCATTTTGCTTTCCTTCAATATTTTAAACACATGCATGATTTCCTAAACGTGCTTCCAGATAAGGTATAGGTGGTAACATTTCCAGACCGGGGCCGGTGGCCAGGCTGGGATGTTTTAAGAAACGAGAAATGAAACTATACCTAGAAATATACACAGATCATGTACATTGTGCATTTTATGCCTTTTATATCATTTTTTCGCTCCCGAAAGCTCGGGGAGGGGTGTGTGTTTGCTCACTGGGCCAGTTGTCCCTCTCTACATTGCTTCTTTTTACCTGCTGAAGTTATTTACGACGCACTCTACCTTCCTGCAACATTTGAAACACATCATTCGGAAACTATAACCAAGGAGGTTAAAGAACCTTCTTGCTATAACTTAACATGCTTACGACAACATGCAATGGTCACTCTAAAGGGCAACCTACTACTTCTGGCCATCTCGTTTCTGTACCCACTTAGCCTATTCGTGATTTATTTTATTTCCATCCGGTATTTGAAAGGCATGATTCTACTTCCCTGCTAAAATTAGAGGACCCAGTTTGGCTACCATTTTGTCAACATGCTACGGAGGTGTCCAATGTGCGTTGAGTTCCCTCTAACGGCCAAGTTGCCACTTTTGAACACCCCTTCTCTGTACCCACTTAGGCTATTCGTGATTTATTTTTATTCCATCCGGTGATCTAAAGGTATAATTCGGCTACCATTTTCTCTACATGGATTTAGCTTCACCGGGCTACTTGTCCCATCTGACTATCACCCCATTATACACTCAAGTTATTTACATGTATGTCTTTTTCTGTTTTCCTACAATATTTGGATCACATAAATGAATAATAGATGAGCAAATGATCTACCATTTCCTCGAGTATCTCATTCTCAATTCTTCAGGCCCACTGGAATTATTGATTACTTATTTTACTTTCCTGCTAAATTTAACAGGCATATTTAGGCTACAATGTGAGGCCTACGACACATTTTCAAACCGGGGCCCGGCCTGGCAGCTTTCGGGAACAAAAAGTATGATATAAAAGACAACAAACTACACAAGACGTAAAGAGAATAGTCGTGAGCACTATTTGTGTAACGTTATATTCGTACGTATACATTTCTATTTTTCGTTTCCACAAACAGCCCGGCCGGGCGATGGTTCGGAAATGTCCCGTGAGCCTTGCTGAGGTGTCTCAGGTGTGTTGAGTTTGCTTCACTGGGAAAGTTGTTGTCTCGGCTCGGACCATCACTTCTTTATACATATCAATATCATCATCATCATTCTAGTCTCCAAGCAGACCCATCGGTGCCTTAGAGATAATATATCAAAGCTGGCAAAGGAGAATAGCCGGCCAAAGGGAGATAGCCGGATAAGGGAATCAAACGGGCACCTGGTACCGCTATACTAAGTCCCTGGCCAGCATTGATACTATTTCTAAGGCACCGTAGGGTCTGCTTGGAGACTACATCATTCATCCTCGTGTGAGGTGGAGCAGACGAAGTTAGTCCTTCAGAACTGCTTGTCTTTCATCGCAGAGAGTAGCCCTTGCCCTTCCAGCCCTGTTTCGGCCTCGATGAGTTTCTTAAGAGTTGTGTTTGGCCGGCCGACCATTCTTTATACACGCTGAAGTTATTTATGACTCACTTTCCTTTTCTACAATATTGGACCATCTTTACGAACCCATATCGGCATCTTAACGGCCCCCATGTAGACGCCAGGTGGAGCTTAGCTCGGAGTTACGCAACTGACGGATGGCATCTCTATGCCTTAATAAATGTATCGAGCAACCGGTGCAATGGCCGAGTGGGTAGAGCGTTCGCCTTGCACTCGGTAGGTCGTGAGTAAGTTTCATGGCCAAGTCATACCGAAATCTTTAAAAACGGTACATGCTGCTTTCTTTGTCTAGCACTCGGCATTCGGAAAAGAGTATGGAAGTTGACCACACACCTCTACCTGTTGACTAGCCCCCTGCCGTAGTGATTGCACAAAGTTGTGTGGCCAAGGGCTACTGAAACGGAGATGGGCGCCGCCCCATGCGCCATCACCCCAAAGAGAAGGACTTTGATTTTTGACTTTGTCGCTAGCAACAATTTCCAGACGCATACCCGGGCATGTAGGGACATTCAGGCTTTCATCGTACCATGAATATGCATAGCAAAAATATTGCATCCAATCTTTTGTACGCATTCTGCAGCAGAATGTTACACTTCTATCCTATTTGAGCAGAGTTGTAAACAATCTACCTTTGGGGTATAGGACTTGTCAGGTTGAATGCATAGAAGCTTCCATCATTCGGCGGAAATTCAATGAACTGTATCCGGGGACATATAATCCGGTCGCCTGTAAGCAGTCGACTAGTCTGCGAGCAATTTGCACGCTTCTCGTAGGCATTTTTAGTCGTGCCAAGGGAAATACATTGCTACTAAGACTTTCTTAAGGCGGACATTTGGGTCTTAAAGTGGGCCTCAGTTCAAACACTTTGCTGTGTGATAGGCTGTATGGAGGAGATTTAGAATGTGTTGACGTCATCCTGCGCCGGTGTCCTGAAACGCCCTACCTCAGCCTCTGCCAAGCGTCCTGTCCTCGACCTTACTGAGGGAGAATCTTTCTTTGCTTCTGGACAGTACAGGGACATTGTGGGACTGTACTCAAGTTAACCAATCATAGTAACAGTGTCGCATACAAAGGACAATAAACTCAACATCAATAATAACATGAAGATATGGAACTGTAATATGATGGCCAACATTTACACCCCTTCAGTACGACATGAAGTTTTGTGACTTCTTTATCTCCTTGTGGGAAGTGTGCACCACTCAGACAGAATTAAAACTTTTATTGTTCAATGAATAATCTTTAAAATCGTGTATTTGTTGTAGATACCTTTAATCTGAGTTGAGACAGTGGCAAATTTATTCCCGGGTCCGTTTCTCTCAACCCTTCAAAACCACCTCCGTCATTTCAGCACCAAGGACAGGCCATGTTTGTTGCTGGTACAAAAAACATCGTTTGAACATCAAGACACCGCAGAGGACCTTGCAACCAGTTTTCGTCACCCTTGTCAGTTTCTTCCTTTTCTTAGTTACCTCCATGAAATGTCATGGAGGTTATATTTTACCCTGTGTTTGTCTGTCTGTCTGTCTGTCTGTGTGTGTGTAAACAAGATAACTCAAGAACGGCTTGGTGCATTGGTTTCATACTTGGTGTGTTGGTAGGGTGTGATGAAAGCTGAAAATGATTAGATTTTGGGCCCCCTAGCGGCTTCCCTTGGTACTGCAGCGCAACTTCTGGGTTTGCTATCTCGTGTTCTGAGCAAGCTATGGTCACGATTTTGAAGTATTAGATAGCTCTTGTGCTCGGAAATAAGTGACATAAGTTTGGGCCCCCTAGCGTCTAGTTTTGGGAAAGCAGGGGCATTTTTGTGAAAAACTTCTGAAGACGATAACTCAAGAAGGGAACAACGGATTTTCATCATTTTTGGTATGTAGGTACCTTAGACAATGTTTTACAAGATAAGATACTAATTATGCTAAACAGGAGTACATTTGCATAATTAATGAGAATATTCTATCATAGCAGTTTTTTCAATGTATCTCTTGTTCCAGACATGCCATGGTCTTGACGTTTTGGTGATAGATAGCTTTTGGTGTCATGACAAAGTGAGGCAAGTTTCAGCCCCCTAATATTTAATTGTGGAACTGCATGGGTGTTTTTGTCAAGACACTCCAAAGAGGATAACTGCAGAAAGGAACGACGGATTGCCTGCATTTTAGGCATGCGGGTAGCTTGGGCAAAGATGTTCATAATGATATACATGTTATGCAAATGAGGACTTAATTTGCATACTTAATGAGGAAATTGTATAGTTCCATTGTTTTCAATAACTGGACCTCAATACATGTAACACATGTTAATCATGATAGGTGGAATATAAGCAGATACCAAATATGGTAATGAGGAACTTTTTTGCATAATTTATGTAAAAATTGCAAAACCGCTTTATGATTAATAATGGGAATTTTATAACTGTGACATGTGTACGTTAGTCAATGATGAACAACACCATGCATTAATTATGTTAATGTGTTAGTCAATTGCATGAAATTTACGAAAGCTCTAAATTTTCATGGAGGTATGAGGTCGCCGAACTCTAGTTACATCTTCTTTTCATTTATTTATTTGTCTGTTTGTTTGTTACATGTTCTATTTTTGTTTGTTTGTTTGCTACCTGTCTTTCACCATCCCTGGACGGTTCCTTGAAGTTCCGTAACACTTCAGTTTTGTTTTCTTTTCTGTGTTTAGCCTTTAGGAGTTCTCCGTACGAACCATTATTTTGCTTAGTGGAAAAGACTAAACTTTACGTAACCAACACCAAGTTAGATTGGGACTTACCCCAAATTTTCAACCAAGTTGGTTACGTAAAGTTTAGTCTTTTCCACAATGTTATTTACCAACACAGATGAACATTATTTTGCTTGACTCTTCACAACCCACTGCCTCTAAGGTCTTAACCTCACCAACATGTTTGTTGTTTTCTGTTTGTGGCACTGTTAAAGTAAGTTGTCAATTTAAATGGCTTTTTACATTGTCTTGTTCGTGACAAAGCAAAATGGAACACTAGATACCAAGGAAAGAGAAAATAACTGTTCTTTAGGTTTTCTCTCATTTGGACGGCCACTCTGTTTTACATGACTATTTTACTTTGCAGTCATGTCTCAAGCATTAATCACTTTACATTATAAGCCATCGGACTTAAGCTGTTTATCAAGTGTAACGTCTGTTCGACAAAAATCTCTCTGGACTTTTACGTTTGATCTATCGCACGCCAGAGCGTGTCCCCACGTTCAACACACGTGTCATGTATTCCGTGGTGCGCTCAAGCTGTGGCTCTCCTAAACTGGAGACCTAAATTTTAAATTTATCTGGTGTATTTTCAGCCAGCTGCAGTAGCCAAAGTGAGTAATGAAGCTGATTAACGTGGCCAGGGCACCTCCTCGGGAACGGGACCCCGTTTTACGTCCCTCCCGGAAGACGATAGGCTTAATGTCCCACTCCAAAGGACTGCAAACGTGTTATAGAATAGGAACTGGTAGATCAGGATTCAAACCCGTAATCTCCGGTTCCAGAAGCAGGATAACAACTAGAGCACGCGGCTCGCAACGAAAGAAGGCTGAGTTCCAGCATCCATCGACCTACTTGAAGGGCATAAACAATTTTGCCGCAGCGAAAGAGGGCTGAGTTCCAACGAAAGAGTTCCAGCCTTCATCGACCTACTTGAGAGTGAGGGCCATAACAACTTTGCCGCATATATCAAAACAAAGCCTTATTGACCCATGACAACTAATCGCATATTTTTCAATCTCTTAGGATCAAGAATGAATTGAACATTTTGGCTGGAAGGTCCGGGAAGGCGTCTTTTTTGTCAGAGTTGAATAGATTGGAGCTTATCAGATGTCAATATGCACCGCTTCTTTGATGCCATCAGTCGCTGCTGGTGACAGCAATGTGATAGCAAGAGCCGACGATAGATCATGTCGGCACACAACAGGAATGGACAGAAGGGTTTTCCTTTGGCAAGACGCACATTTCCGGGGGAGCTTCACAAACACTACTATCAAGGTTTGGGTCATCTTTCAAACCGTCTGGATGCACCCTGGCTACACTGAAGCTCATTTCCAACCTCGACTTACTTACATCAACTTCAAATCATATGGGCCATTCCCAAGTTTATCTCTTATATATATGCCAATATGGCCTCCTTCGGTCAATATTGACCATGGTAAAATCCTAATTGATATCAGCCCTCTACGTCGACTGTGGCTGTTCAGTCCTATACCGGAATCAGATCTGTTGCAGAGTTCTTTTCGCAGATTCCGCTTTTCGTCTGCCATGCGCATCAGTCTGGTTTATTACCTCCATGAAATGTCATGGAATGGAGGTTATATTTTCTGTTATGTGTCTCTGTCTGTGTAGATGATTACTCAAGAACGGCTGGATGGATTGGTTTCATACTTGTTGTGTTGGTGGGGTGTAATGAAAGCTCGAATCGATGAGATCTTGGGAGCCGTATCTGTCGTTATAATCGATGTAATAATATCAAAAATCACCCCTATATTTGAGATATATTGGTACAGGCATCGTGCTTTATGTGTTATTTAATGGGCTTAGCTGCAAGCAGATGGTGAGGTGACAGCTGTTTGGGGAACCCCCAGTAGTTTTATTTATGTCTGCTTAGGACTGTTTGAAATATTTAACAGTTGGCACAGTAGTTACCTCCATGAAATGTCATGGAGGTTATATTTTCTGTTATGTGTCTCTGTCTGTGTACAAGATTACTCAAGAACGGCTGGGTGAATTGGTTTCATACTTGGTGTGTTGGTGGGGTGTGATGAAAGCTCGAATCGATGAGATTTTGGGAGCCGTATCTGTCGTTATAATCGATGTAATAATATCAGAAATCACCCCTATATCTGCGATATATTGGAACAGGCATCGTGCTTTAGGTGTTTGTTAATGGGCTTAGCTCCAAGCAGATAGTGAGGTGATTTGTATGACAGCTGTTTGGGGAACCCCGAGTTTTTTAAATATGATAATTAGTTTTATTTATGTCTGCTTAGGATATCATGGAGATGTGAAGCGTAAGACTTAGTATAATTGTAAGAAGTTGAGGTACATTTAACGGTAATGCTTAACAGGTATGGATGTCTCACATACTGTACTGCTGATTTGAGTGACATGGTGATTAAAATGCCATTAGGTCCTCTCATCTGGGTTGGGTGTCAGAAGTTTTATGGGCGATACAGATGTTCTGATTTCGTTACGATAAGGGACAGTTGTTAGTTGTCTCTTTCGTAGCCACTGGTACTTGTTTTTTAGCAGACGGGGTTGGCGCCAAGTATTCATCTTACAGTTGGTGTAGGGCTGTCAGAGAAAAGTGTGCATCTCGTTTTTGTACCGTGTGAACATCTGGTGTTATGACATATTGGTGGAAAATCAAATCACCATCTGACTAAAGTTGGCCACATCCCTTCTTCTTTCTGAGTTTCCCAACTTCCTCCCACCACACCGCTCTGAGGCACATAGTCGAACCTCAATAATGCTGACAACCTTAGACAGTTTAAATGCCAAACATCAAGCTTAAGGAACACCACGCTACCATATGCCGTCGACCTCTTAAACGCACATTACACAATTAAGTGTCACATTTTAATAATTACTAATCAGATGGACATCCTCTGTGTCATTAGATAAATACGCCACTACTTTCCCATAACATCTATAACCATTACTCTCAAATACAACCGACTATAAACATACATACCATCCACAAAAAAGCAATAAATATTTCATGGAGGTATGAGGTCCCCGAACTCTAGTTATAAGAATATCTCTTATCAAGAATAGAGTGAAATGTTGTGAAACAATTTTTTGTTTCGCATAACCCATTTTCACGTAGCACAAGTATTTGATATAGATTGATCTTAGCATAAGCACATGCGCGAGGCAGTCGCCGTGCTTGTATGGTTTCTAGCAGTAACTAATCTAATAGCCGGTGCGCGTAACCGCACATGGTAAAGGATGCAAAGTGAGAAAATGCAATTTTGTCGAAAAAGATTGATCGGGTCGGCGCAAGTATCTGATGAAGCGAACGGATTTGAAGTTTATCCTGTGTGTAACAGCCTTGAAGCTGAGGTGTAATTTAGTTTCGGATGGAAGCTACCGAGCTAAGTCATCTTCTAGTGATTCAAGTAGAGAGAGACATCTTACAGCGCGTACAATATATAACTGTTGATGGCCTAATCTGATCAAAGGGAGAGCGGCATGGGAAAATTCAATTTCGTTGGAAAGGCTTGAGCAAGCCCTAGTATCAGTCATCAAAAGAACATGGTGTGGTATAGGTCGTTGGAAAGTCCGCTAACACTGTTTGAAGGTTCAATATGTATGGCCTCCTTCACTTGATCTTGATACAATCTTAATCCACGTGAGTCCTGTAGTATTGGCTCTTAACAGTCCTACATGAAAATGTCTGCTGTCTCTGCTACATGGCTTAGACCAGTGCTAGTAACAGTCTTACAGCCATTCAAATGCCTAATGCGGACCCGGATAATTAATTCTGTACACTTTATTCCGATTGCAACAGGGACAATACTATTTGGACACTATGCTAACTAGCTGATATTGTGACCACATACATATACATATACAATACAAAAAGGAACAAAGCGTAAATACAGTCATGGCATCAAGCATCGGCCACAGCAACAGAAAACACAGAAAAATAGAGCCAATACTAAAAGAATTCCATTGTTGGAAGTGAAAATATACAGAAAAAATGTCATTCAAATTTTTGGCAAGTTATAAGTTAGTTCGGGCATGTAGTTTTTATGTACTCGCCCGATAGAATAGGTGAAATTGAGAAAACTTGTCCAACTCTGGAATTCATCAGGCTTCCCTAGCACTAGCAGGTATCTGATGATGCCTCGAGTGACTGACTGACTGACACTAGAGATGTCTTTGTAGCCATCTGGCACATAGAATACTGCATTACATAAGCATCGCAAATCTGGGTTGACATTTCGTTGTTACATCCAGCCTTCTTTCCTGGCACATTTACGATTCCAACCTTTAAAAGACCTCGACCTTCCAGTTTAAAGTGAGACCTCTGGCGGTGACTGTTGTAAAAGTATACACCCCGCCATCTCTAGGGGACTTAACACCACCCACTCCCGCCATATCGCAAAGTCTCAGGAGATGAACCAGTGAACGTTCCGAGCATTCTTATTGGCTTTCTCGCGTCAGCTTACCGCTGTTGGGTGTACACTTACCAAGTTATTCAGTTCCGATTAGTTATACTTTCGTAAGTTACATGCAGCATTGTGAGTTGCCAACTAAAATGGGGTAAATTGTCTGCAACTATTGCGCTAGATATATTAGAGGCAACTTTAATTCATGTTTGAATTGGCAGAGAAAATTGCAAAGGGCTTACTGTGATAAAGAGTTTTCGAAATTTTCGTTCGCTTTTCGTGAATATAGGGAGTGAAAAGTTTCGCAAGTGAGGATACAAATGGACGAAAATATAATGGAGGTTGCGAATATGAATGGCTTTTGTTACAAATAAAGTTGTTACACAAGATGGTAGCAGTGCTGTAATTGGCAACAAAGCGTGTACCGAAAATCTAGGTCTTGCAACAGTAGATCTTTTGAGAGCCAATGTATCGAAGTTATGCTTTTGCTTTACTCAATAAGTAGGTAACAGGAGATGGATATAGTTCTACAACATCAACTACCCTAGGTGTCCCTTTAAAAGTTGAGGACTTTGAAAGGCTGGGATCGCTTTTGCATTCTGTGAACTTTCTTAGTATCAATAGCGTGCATCCGGATATCCGTATCAAATTACACCACATCAAGCCGACTGGGAACTCTTGTCTTTCAATACGAATGATTACACCACTCACCTTCACCTTAACGACAAGGGCCGGTTGAGTGGTGTTCAGTGCGCTAGACTTGAGATGGCTGGGTGTTTAACTTTACAACAGTAGCCATAATATCCAAGGCGTTTGAGTGGTGTTCAGTGCACTTGAGAAGGCAGGGTGTTTTAACTTTACAACAGGATCCACACTTGCCAAGGCGTCGAGTTTAAGGTCGAGGACGTTGGAATCGTGAGCGTGCACAGAAACGTTTAAAGTAATTTTAGTAGAAATGGCTGCTTAGGACAACCTGAGATGGCAGGGTGTTTTAACTTTTTCGACAGGATCCACACTTGCCAAGGTGTTGAGTTTAAGGTCGAGGACGTTGGAATCGTGAGCGTGCACAGAAACGTTTAAAGCAATTTTAGTAGAAATTATTGCTTAGGACAGTCTGAGATGGCGGGATGGTTGTCTTTATAATGCTAAACACTCTATCCAAGGCCTCGCGTTTAAGGTCGAGGTCTTTAGAATCGCGAGCGTGCACGGCAAACAAAATTGATCCTAGCACAGAAACTTAAAATTAAGTGATTTTAGTTTTGAAATGCTTGAGTAGTTCATTCTGCCTGTGTTCAGGCCTCATGCCATGGGAGGTACTGAAGATTAAGATAAACGTAGCCCTTTATGGCCTCTTAGCCTTTTTAAGGCGGTAGAGGCAGTGGGCTGTTATCTATTGTGTCTGGGGGCTCGGTGTTGGAAGACGGAGCTCATCCCTCTCTTTTCACCGAGTGTCCACGGGCGCCATTCCGAATTCCCTGCCGAACGTTGTGTCTTAAGGAACCTGGAAAAGCATTTCACAAGCATGACTTTTCCCACCTCTACCTAATCTCCAAGCAGATCCTACGATAGCATATGCATAAGCAAGTATCAATGGCTAGCAGAGGAGTGCAGCCGGCCTAGGAGCGTGTTTGGCCGGCTCCAAGTTGCTGATGACTCCCTTTGCCCAGCTATTCTCCTTGGCCAGCTTCAGTACTATTTTATGGCACCGTAGGATCTGCTTGGTGTTAAACCTGACTTCGGTTGAGGAGGTAAAAGGTGGTGGAAAGAGAGGGATGGGCTTTGCCTTCCAATACCGTGCCCTAGACACAGTGGATAACAACCCACTACCATTACCTTAAAGCCTAAAAAGGCTATAAAAGTACATTCATCTTTCTTTTAAACTGCTGGCACCAACCATGTGGGAATTTAGATACCGAATAGAACTGTAAGTGTCCTTAAAAGCATACTCGTGATATATAGCGGCCTATGTAGTTAAGATGACCCATCCTTTCATTATACCAACCAAAGGCGTTACTCACAAAACCTTTTCGATATTTTGTTCTTACACAAGAAATCTTGCCTAAGAAGCCTATGTATCGAAGTAATGTTTTACCTTACTCACTAGATAGGTAACATGAGATGGATACTACTACAACTACCGTTTACCGTACGTCTAACATAAAAGGTTAAGAACTTTGAAAGGCTGTGATCGTTAGCCTGTCTGACAAGCAAATTGGCCGTAACAGAAAAACGCTAACGTGCGTTTGGCAACAACACAAAAAGGACTACAAAGGTCCGTACGCGCACGTGTGGCTTTGTGCCAACCCGTGGGTGGTAATTTAGATACAAATGAAACTAAATAGAGTTCCTGTCGATGGTGGCGTCAAAAGGCCAAATGGCCAGGCTAGCGGACACAAAACCGATTGATTGCGGGTTCTATTCCCGAAATTACTGACTGGACGTTGGTTCTTAGGAAAGGCACACGCCTTTCCTCTTCCACATAGGTGTACAAATGTACAAAGTTCGGTCGGGGAGGCTAACGTCACATTTACAAACCGGTCCCGACCGTGTACTAGTACTTTTGTGTTGGAAAGAAGTTTAGCATTGTACCATGATTTCAACGACTACTCTCTTTACGTCTTGTGTAGTTTTCTGTCTGTTTTCTGACGGGCGACAGCTGCCCAGCCGGGCTTCGGTTTACAAATGTGACGTCTTAAAAGATGTGAGGAGAGGGATGGGCTCTGCCTTCTAATAACGTGACCCAAAAACAGTAAATAAGAACCCACTGTCCCTACGGCATCAAAAAAAGGCCATAGAACTACGTTTGGCTTTTTTCTACTCCTTGTACCAGCCATGTGGGAATTTAGATACAGGTTGGAACTGTCAGTATTGGTCAAAAACTTACTCCGACGCGAATAATACCGGGGGTGTTTGTATAGGATCAACCAACCTGATGTTATATCAACCCAAGGCGTTTGCTACAAAGCTCTTTTAGGATTTTGTTCTTACAAACCAAATCTTTTGAGAGCCTATGTATCTAAGTAATGCTGTTGTACCTTAGGCAGGGGATTTATGTGTACTAGATGTGTATTAAAACCATATGTTACACATGGCTTATCGAGTTTTTATCGTGAAAAGAACTTGAGCCATTGAAAATCTCCTTCATACGTCACACAGCATATCACAGCATATAGAAAAAGAGAGAAATTTATTTGCTTTGCCAGTGGGCTAGAATCATAGTACGCGCGGAAGTTATACTAGTATACATGCTAATGCCATAGAATGCCAAGGACAATTCCAATATCGAAGAAGAAGCTATGAAAGAACAAAAATGTAGAATCTACTGTTCGATATACCATACTACTTTACTGTTTAGTCATTTATTAAACCCACCTGACCATCTAAATTCCATAATCAATGCATTTTCGGCCAAACTGCTATTCGCACGCTCGCATCAGTTTTGGGGTTCCCAGAGGATACCATCCATATAATCAAGTCAACATGGCCTAAGCCATCGAACGTGGCAAACCTCGTGTTCACGTTTGTCTTGATCACCATCTGTGTGGAAAACAAGCCCAGCTGTCTTCTTATGACGCTCGCGGGTCTCGGGAACTGTCCGTGGTTCTGAATTAAAGGTTATTGCTTTCAAGATGAAAGGGCATAAAACAAACACTGGCAAGTTCGCCACCTTGTATTTATCACCGCCGTCTGGTCTTTTCCAAATGTGGTGTGCATCCTTTCAGGCGCTGTCGTGTGGTGCGTAATTGTATATGATACCAGTGACACTAAAGAGCAGCATTATCAACATTATGAAGGTACTTTTCCTACTAAGATCATCGAATCAATCTATTACATATAATACATGGGGCATTTCATTTTCAAATGTCTTCAAAGAAGAAGTCAACCCCCGTAATAGTTACGTAGATTTAGTGCCCTATTCTGTACCGTATGTATATTTATTTACTTAATATTTGTATTTAGAATTTAGTTTATCTACATGTATCTAGACCACATTCATTCATTTCATGTATCTAGTCTTCCTTCACTTGCAATTAGCCCCATGGGCATGAATTTGCAATAAACCATTTCATTTCATTATTTGATCACAATTATATTCGATAACGTATTTGTTTATTGAACATAGACGTTAGCACTTATTAGTCACCCTTCCGACGTTATTTAACATCAAAGTATACGAGATCATTTATCCAGCACTTGATGCCTATCGGCAGGTAATAATGGATTTAAACGCTGGTTATCACTTCGATGACATTGAACATGACAGCCGAATGTAGAGTCTGGTATCGCGGCTTGCGAGGAAGCATACTTTCGGGGAGCAAACAAAGTAAATGTTGTTACAACTTGCAGCTAGCATCACGATGAATTAGCACTGATGGCTTTATAGGTATATTTTGGGGCCGTAATGCCTTGCTGAAAATTCTCTCGACCACAGTAAAGGTGCGCTCCCACTACGCTTGTGTCACGCTTGCGTCACTGCGGGGTTCGAATTTCAGAGATAAAGAACGAATTTTATTTCTTTTTGTGTATTTTGTCGTCTTCTAAGTCATACTTTTACGTATATGTTAGGCAATATCTGAATTATAAAAATCTGAGAAAATACCAAAGCAGTGACGCAGTGAACAAACCCCGCTGTGACGCAAGCTTGACACAGGTGCGGTGGGAGCGTACCTTAAAGGTCTTAGGTCTACGTTACATTTCCAAACCGGGGCCCGGTCGGCCAGTTTCTGGAACGAAAAGTCTGATATAAAGGTCACCAAACTACGCAACACCGCCAGTCGAACCTTTCCGCTACTGAAGCATGCGTGAGTGCCCCGGGAAACGCTCTGTGTACATCAATAAAGCTTCAAAATCGTTAATAAAGTTACAATCAGACCTAATGAACACCTGAGCGATCGGTCCAATATTGTGTTTACCATGACAACGCCATTTGAAGAGTGCCATTGACGCATATGATGTACAAATGGACGGTAGCTATTGTAGACTCGGGTGACTCTGATATATCCAAGAACTTTGATCAATCGAATACTGCATTTGCAACCATGGTGTGTTACCATGACAACGCCATTTGAAGAATGTCACGAACGCATATGCAGCACAAACAGACTGTAATTAATTCAGACTGCGCTGATGAAGAAACTCTCATGTTTCTTAGTGCTCAATCAAATTGATTGAAGACTGAACGTCTGGAATTCTTGGGTCATCCTTGGGAACCTTTGACTGCTTCATTTTTCCCAAGGTTTTAATTACAATCAAGGACTTTGTCCAAGGCTTGGACTAAAGAATGTCTATGGCACTTATAGCAAACAAAAGCCTAGTAATTGTATGCAGTTTGCTTGCGTCGCTGCTGGGTTCGACAACGCAGACGTAACCCCATGGAATCTAGAGGTGACGCAAGCGAACCTACTCTAGGTGACGGTAGCAAGCGCGACGTTTTTATGAAAGTTGAAACATGACGCAAATGGCAAGATGCCCCAACAGTGACACAACAGTGCCGCCATCATGCCATCATAAGTACCGAAGTTACATTTTGTCTATTTAGCACCAAGCATCAAATTCTAAAGTAAACATCCTTTTTTCTGAAAAGCTATTTTGTATACATTTTGGATATCATTTTACAGTGGTTTTTGATTCAGTTACAACAGTGAGATTTCCCCAAAACTTATATCCGTATTCAGAATAACTTACAAATATCTTTTGCTTTATTTGATGGGAAATAGACTAGAATTCTATACTTGTAAACACGGATGTAAGCGAGATCGCAGTGAAGTCGTGTATCTGGAGGATAGAGGATATAAAGCGGCCGAATACACAGACTCGGTGTGACCGATGTATCCAGCCAGCTTCTTCCAACCCTCTGGCCTCTTTTATGGACGGTTTTTCGTGGGAGAATATATATGACATAATCCCTCAACCAGCGAAGCGAGAATTATAGCCGGGCAATGAAAGAGATAGCTACAAATTGCACATCCTTTATTGGGAAAGGAGCAACGAGAGAAATGAATCGGTTCAGAAGGGATTTTGTGGTAGAGCTTCTTGGCCAGCGGCAACAGTGATGCTTTATCATTGTCCTGGTAAAAACAGCTGTGCATTTGTTTGTTTGGACCATTGTTTATTCATGAGAAGTTCAAATTGGCCTGTGGGCCGCTTTTCGTTAAAGTCATGAGAGAAGATGTAAGGCCAGAAAAAATATGTAACAGAGATGCAATATACAACATTTGATGTCCTTATAAGTCTGTACATATATGTTACACATATATGGTGCAAAAGAGATAAGGGTGAGAGTTACTACATGATTTATTTAATCCGTTCGTTTTAGTCATTTAGGTTACTTTAAGAGTCTCTTAAAGGAAGCCAGAGTTGCAAGTCTAGCGGTAGACTGTTCAAAGTGTATAATATACACATAGGTGAAAGATTGAAATTTCTACAGTTGACCAAGCTCCGGGGAAGCCGCATCAGAAAGGAATGGATTCAATTTCTGAATGCTATAAAATGTTCAACGGAGGTTATTTATATCCAAGGCCATGTAGGAACGGACATCAATAAAAGGGCCGACAAGGTGGTAGGAAGTGCCATAGCTATGGAAACCTTGACCCGGCTGCGGCCGAGTTTCATTTATCTTATCATATTTGTGTGCCGCCAGGGGGACATCCATCACTCTTCCCCAGAGTCCTTATACCCCCCTCACATTAGGCGAAATTCGATCGAACGATGAGTCTGTCAGCTCTAAATTACGAGGAGGCATGACCCTGCTGCCGACGAAGAAATGGCAGAGTTCCTCCTTCCCGTCAGAGTCATGCCACCACATAATTTAGAGCTCGCAGACTCATCGTCCGATCGATTTTCGCCTAATGTGAGGGGGGTAGAAGAACGAACAGGCAGAACAATTAAATACAAGTACATCTAACTAGAAAAACTGGTTAGACCACTAACTCCTAAGGATCGTATTCAAAAGTCATTCAAATGTAAATCATGTTTGCATAGTTCTCTATGGTACCATAGGAAAAGAAGAGTGGTGGATATCAAGAGCTGAAGAAGAGTGATGGTTGTTACTCAAAACTCATAACTTTTTTCCCAGTGAATCCCCATTTTTTATCCAGTTGTAGAGATTGAATTGTATTTGAATATTGTTTACCTGGATGTCTAACCTTCATAGATGTAACTATAGACTTTACATGATAGGTCATGGCTTAAACATAATCTTCTTTCACGGAAGATGCCAATTTTGAGATGACACGTAAATGAAGATGACCTTTAGGCACCCTTTAATCTTCCACATCCGCTCCGTTTTTACCGCTGGGTTGTTAGGACGAAATTACATGTTACAGTGGCAGAGGTATTAGGCATGTCATTTGTCGTCCCAGCGACAACTCCACGAGCAAACAACGGCGGTCAATGACCGCAGACCGGGCACTCATTTCTGTGCCAGGCCCTTGTTACATCCAAGATGTGCTTCTATTCCAGAAGCGCTTCTGGGTTTTAGCGCAGCTGGGATAGTTCAGCCTACATATGTTGCCATGGTGACGATAAGACAAGAAAAAACATTTGACCCCGTTGCTTCCATTTGAAACTTTTTTCCGTTTTTCTTTAAAAAAAACATGCTAGATATGACCGGAATTGAGGGGAAATATCACATGGACTCAGTCACTTTTGGGATTACGCTCTTAAGAAGTAACTTGACAGTTTGTTGTCTCATGATTGCTGTTTAATAATGCCTATGTATGTTACCTACGGATGTGACAATACTTTACATTGGGTCGGCTTTTATTACAAGTGACAAGCACTAGTATACACCCATCAATAAAATTAGATCCAGATGCAAGTATAGCTGCAGTGCAAAGTAAACCTGTCAGTTTCAAGTCTGCGAAGTGGTATACTAAATAAAGATTTAAAAGATTCAAAGAATTCAAACTGTAGACAATTAGATCGTAACTTTTCTATGTTAACCATTTTAATGTGTTCCCTTTTACAGATGCCTTGCCGTCACGTCCAACCTGCGGTCCAGAAAGCCCACCAAGCGGCTGTACATCCCCATCATATTCATCTGGGTCGCCTCCCTCCTCCTGGCCATCCCGGACCTCGTCTTCTCCGACACCGTCCAGTTCCACTTCGGCGACATCGGCGACGTGTACGACGAGCTGTTCTTCGTCGGTGGAACCAACGCCTCCGACGACGACGCATTCGACTTCCTCGCGCCCTACACGGGCAACTACGCGGGCGTCGACGTCAGAACGTACTGTCGCAGAATGTGGAGCATTGATCAAAAGGTAAGGCCCCTCGTAGTTCAGTTCAAATAATCCTCGTATTAGATGCCCCTCGTAGGTTAGGCTAAATTCACAGTTCTATAGAAGGTGCTGTGTGGTGGTGGTGGCGTGGGGGGGGGGGGGGGTGAGGGGGTCTTTTCCGCAGAGCCAGGCTGCACTTGAATTCGTAACACATCTGAGCATGTTGTCGCTATCTTGGATCTGTTTAGACAAAGGTAATGGTCAGCTGTTACGTCAAACCTTCCACAAGTGTGGTGACTCTCAGTAAATACATAGAGAGATATAAAGCCACTCAGATCAACATATACCATAGCTGTTGCTTAATAGTACATAGACTAGACCCCCAATTTCCAAACCTGCGTATCAAGTTTAACGTATGTTCTACTCAAGAAGGTTTGTCTTTAGGTTTAATCTTTAATTTTACACCAAGCATACGGTAACCATTTGCATTAATTCTGTGTAGTCTATGTGTAGCGGACGTATACATGTGTGGGCACCCAATATCAGCTAAGCTGACTGGGATTGCCATGTATTGCAAATTGTCTGCAATGTCAATAAATCTAAATCTAATATTTTCTGTAATCTGTTATTTCCAGTTGGCGTACCGGTCGAAGTCCCTGCTGATCTTCGTGCTGCAGTTCGCGATCCCGGCCATCATCATGGCGGTGTGCTCCCTCCTGGTCGTGCGGACCGTGTGGTGGAGAAAGATCCCCGGCATTCAGTGCGGCTGGCAGATCAAAGCCATGGAGAGGTCCCGGCGGAAGAGCTTCCTCCTGGTGGTGCTCGTCATCTCCTTCATCGTCTGCCTGGGCCCGTCCCACATCTACGATCTCCTCAGGGACTACGGCAACGTGCTGCAGAAGGAGGTGGCCAACACGATGATGTTTTACATCTTCGAGGCCATCGCCATGTCCAACTGCGTCATCAACACCATCGCGTACGTCGCCGTGGACAACAGGATGAGGAAGTACATCAAGAGACTGTTCCTGACCAAACTGTGCCGCCCGCGCGCCGCGGTCTCCCGCACGCACACCAGATCAACCTCCTCCTACACCTACCGCGGGAGGACGCTCAGCTTCCAGGAGAGGAGGCAGTACGTGCGGACGGTGGAGGGCAGTTCTACTACCAACCTCGCGCTGGATTACTACCTGATGATCAAACTGTCGCGCCAGATGGGCGAGCAGTACAAGAGGAGGATGCTGAACGGCTCGAACGTCAGAATCGTTGTGCAAAAGGAGACTGCTTTGTAGAAGGACATGTTCTAACCTTGTAGGTCAATCAATCAATCAATCAATCAATAAAACAGTCAGTTGATTAATCAACCAATGTAGAAGAACACTGTAGTCTGAACAGGTAGTTCAATCAATCATTCAAACAATCAATCAGTCAATAAATCGATCGGTCACAGATCATTCGAAAAATCGATTGATTAATCAACCAACCAACCAACCAACCAACCAATCATCAATTTATCATAAATTAGTGAAACATTCAACTTCAGCAAGCATCAATCAACTGATGGATCGATCAATAAATCAAATTAAATCAATCAATCAATCAATAAATATCAATCATCAGCGATCAATCAATAAGCTCCTTCAAGAATGTTCTATTTTTGACATATCCACAGATTCTGCTGCAAAATTTACGCGTAGGGCTGCAAACCCTTTCGCTTGGCTTAACAGAGTTTAGTTTTTTCGGTGAATTTTGTTTTTTTTTAAGTCTTTTACAAAACGGCTTTTGGCATACAGCTTTCAGTGTGTAAGACACTTCGGCAAGAAAAGTGAGGACGTAAAAGTTTATCCATTTTATCTATTGTTCTGTATTACTCGCAAGATGAGTGTATATTTGTTTGAGTTTTGATGATAATGTATATTGAGTTTAATGTTATGGCATTTATAGAGATTTCAAGATGTGTATGATAATGATGTTTTATAGATAATAAGAAACTAACTGTTTTGTTTATCCATATACAGTATGTCTTAATAATAAAGTGAATTTTGTTGGGTTTTGATAATGATGTGCATTGAGATAGATATGGTAACTATAGAAATGTACAAGAAATGTTTTCTATTCATATGTAATATGTCATATTGCAGTAAATTTGTTTGAGTTTTGGTAAATTTGGTCTTGAGTATGACACTAAATCATAAGATAAGTACAAATAGTTTTTTGTATTCTTTTTAATGAGACGTGTTGGTGAAGATAAATGTATATTTTTCACACGTATTTTTGTGTAATATTGTAAATAATGTAAAATTTTGATGGTCTCTATTCATCTGTACAGTGTAATCTTGTGTTTTCTTCTAGGTCAAAGAGTTGAAATATCGTTGTTGTTAGATACAAGGAAAATAAGAGAAGGATACGTGCAGTTATGTACATTATTCTATGTTTGTAGAAGTTGATAATACATGAGTTATCTTGGTACAAACACAAGACAAATATATGGAGAGAAAAGTGGCGCAAAGCGTTGAATGAGATTTTCTGTGCACAATTGAATTTAAATTGTTGAATGTACGAAAACTAGTTGATCGAAGCAACCCAAAGAACATAAAATGTACATCGGGTGCGGTCTCATCTCAATAATTTCAATTACAAACACCACATAACTCAAGCACTAAAATATATCAAAATGTATGGCTTATATAAACAGGAACATATCTTCAATCACGCACAGTTAGACTGGCGCTGGTTCAAATGTAAGATAACGTTATGAGCATACGAATAACCAGGTCTATCAAGCTTACATATTATCCCCGGGGTGCCAACAATAACAGTGTGAAGGAATTTGCTCGTAAATCTTGTTACTATGTATTTTGTTAAGTTATGAAGGTAATATGTTGTAAGTACACGAATAACCAGGTTTACTACGCTGAGACTTTACCCCCGGAGTGCCAACTTCAACAGTGTGAAGGAATTTGCTTGTAAATCTTGTTACTACATATTTCGTAACGTTTTTATTTGCTCGTTTTGCTTGTTAACGTGATGAGCCAAAAAGTGTAGTTGATTGAAATTGGTATCAGTCACGTTGAAGTTTATGTGCAAGGAGAAAAATAGTGATACAGAGTGGAAATTTGTCTTAGTATACACCCGCCTTAATTCCATCACGTTGTAAGATCGCACACTAGGTCTCACTTTGTGTTATACTTACGCACAATAAAACTTAAAATAGATATTATATCTTAAGTATTATTGATGGACTTGGTATGTCTATTACATCTATCTATGTTGCTACAAGTCATTTAGAGTAAGTTTGTTTTACGCCACTTAATTCTGTTCAAATGCACCGTAAAACGTTGATGGTCAATTCAGTGGCTAGACTATGACTTACCAATAAAGGCACCTTGTAAATCATTCTGTCGTTACTCTTTTCACGGTTTATTGCAAGATTTTATTGCTTTTGATATAAGCCTAGCTTAAAAGTAAGATAGATGGTGATCAAATGAGTTACTTACGTTTTGGTTTGGAGTAAACGTTATTTCAGGTAAATAAAGACAAATTGGGCATAGAAAAAGAACAAATCTTTCAGAAAAAAAGTTTCTCCACGTAACTATAATCGTTATTACTTCATTTCTATTGGTGAAATTTCGCCCTTACTTATTCTGAATACATCTTTACTTACTTATTTTTTTCAACCTTTACATAGCCTTTAGTATCTCTACGGCATAAACCAGTTTTCAAGGGTTCAAGGTTTGGATTTGAAGGAGGTCAAGAGACCGGTCTTTAGTTACAAATAGTTGCTTACAAAAATACGAATACATTAACAAATATCACATCGGTTATAATTCAGTCCATAGTTACTCGTTTGTACGTCGCAACACGTTCTTTAAGGTTACTACTAAGTTTACCTCTCTTAACTTTGGCCCTAAACTGTTCCATTACACCTGAGTAAGAGACTGGTCAACAATAGGCTGATGATCCCATAAGTTACTTACTCGTAACCTGTCAGTCTTATACCCCTGTTACATTTGGCGAAAATCGATCGGACGACGGCAATTTACAATAATAACTTAATTGCACAACAATTGTACAAGGTATAAAGTATGGCTTATATGTGACAGGGACGGTTTTCAGGTGAAAAAAAAAACGCGCAACCCTCTGTCGATCTTAAATATGGCCGGTCTTCGATCGATACGCCCGAAGATCGTGGATAATGTGACAGGGGTATAAAAATGTTACTGTTCTGACGCAATGGAAGTGTTAGGGTACGGAACCATCACGACTAATCCAGGAAGTGTGGTTTCAACATAAGCCCCACTGATGTAGTGAAAACCTTCTTCCCTAAAGGTGCGCTCCTACCGCACTTGTGTCAAGCTTGCGTCACTGCAGGGTTCGTTCACTGCGTCACTGTTTTTGGTATTTTCTCCATTTTGTTTTATTATTTAGATATTGTGTAATACGTAAAGGTATAGCTTAGAAGACGACAAAATATACGAAAAGAAAGAAAATTCGTTCTTTATCTCTTAAATTTGTTGAGTAATCTTTAGAAGCCCGCAGTGCCGCATGGGTGCCCTAAGTGCAGTGGGATACCACCTTAAAGCTGTCACTGTTCTGACGCAATGGAAGAGTTTGGGTACGGAAAACATCCCAAGGAACCCAGGAAATGGGGGTTTATAGATAATCCCGGTGTCTCTGCAGTGAAGAATACTAACATTTGAGCCAAACAGAAAACTTGAGGTGGTATCTCACTGCACTTGGGGCACCAGTGCGGCACCACGGGGTTCGTAGATGACTCAACGAATTTCAGAGATAAGAACGAATTTTCTTCCGTTTTGTCTATTTTGTTGTTTTCTAAGTCATACTTGTACGTCTTACGCAATATCTAAATTATTGAAAATCGCGAAAATAACAAAACAGTGCCGCAGTGAACGAACCCCGCAGTGCCGCACCTGTACCCCAAGTGCAGTGATAGTCCACCTTAACATTTGAGACAAACAGAAAACTTATCACGTCCCACCGATGTGGTTAAACCTCCCTCCCGACGGACGGTTTGGCTTTCCGCACGCTTTCAGCAAGGCGATCTGCGACACCCAAGTGGGCGACAGTATAACTCACAGTCGGCTTTATGGAGCTCGGCGACATTTTCGGAAAGGTTGGAAGCTTTAGCTGGTATCCTTTACAGCCACCGAGGGATACTAACGAGGTGATATGGCGTATTTCAGTTATGAAGAAACTCCCAAGGCACTTCGTAAAAGACGGCTTTTTGTAAATTTGCAATATCAAAGGACTATCATATGTCCCACTCAGATCAGTTTTCGACAGTCAACATTGGAGGATTAGTTTGCCACTAATGGAATTACGCTGCTATAACGAAGACGTGAAGCGCCCCAGCTCAAGTATGATTTTTGAACTGTGGGATGAATACATAGTTTTCATATCAAAGCAGACTTGCCGTCTACTGGCTATGGCACTGCCAATTTATCATATATCATGGTCTCAGTAAAAAGATGTGCCTAGACGTTAAAGATGGAAAAGCATACTATACTATGGTAAATATTCCCCCAAGTTAAGTTCTCACTTCTTTTGCATAAAATACTTTAGAGCTGTCTCACTAAGAAGTAGAGAGCAGCTCTAAACTATGACAATTTACAGACTTGTAAAGCAAGTTAGGACTTTAACTTGGGGTGTATATACCAAAGTATAGCAGGCTTTTCCATTCTAGTG
>NC_049990.1:4315849-4332777 GCF_000003815.2 Branchiostoma floridae
CGTTCACTGCGGTACTGTTTTGTTATTTTCTCCGATGTGTTATAATTCAGATATTGCGCAATACGTAAAAGTGTGACATAGAAGACCACAAAATACACAACAAGTAAGAAAATTCGTTCTTTATCTATGAAATTCGTTGAGCATCTTCCGAACGCAGCAATGCCGCAAGCGTGCCGCACGTCAAGTGAGAGGGGGCCTTTAGGTGTGTTTCGTGCGTTTATCGAATTAATAATGGAGGCATTTAACGCGACATATATGTAAGGATGAATGTAATACACGCCTGTCTTTATCAGATAAATGGGATATTTTTAGCACAATATGTATGCAAGGATGCTTTCGCTGTCGGAAAGGGAGATTACGGCGTAAGGACACACTCAATTACCTGTGAGTGTGCACGTCTTGCTTGTAGTCACCGTGTTGGGAGTGCTAATGAAAGGCCAATATCGTGAGTGAATTATATGCAACACAGTCTCTATAACCTATTCATCTATATATAGAGAGAGGGAGAGAGAGAGATGAAAGGTCAACCTATCGTTTTGCTCCTTGCGTGTGATATAAAGGCATTTATAAGTTAAGACACATCAATATTCCAAAGTTAGTAGACATTTTGTTGTTCACATTGTAGTGCATATTGCCTCAGAGGTCAGCAAGTCTCCTCGCTTTTTCTGTAGCAGGGTACTTTTACAGGAAGGGGTTACTAGCCTTTCCTATTTAAATGAAATGGTAAAATGACTCCCTTTATTTAGCACTGATCATAATGATTACATTATAAAACACTCCCCCAAAGTGTAGGATATGCAATATATCACAATGCAGGAGAATGACAACGGATTTGCGGGAGCGCATTTGCCGTGCGTCCGTCTCTCACGGCGTTCCGAGCACAACTGAGCGGACCCGGAACCGGCGCGCTCTTTTACGTTGTACTATGTTCGATAGAATATATAGTCCAGGTTCCCGTTTAACGGGCACCTTCTCGAACACGGAACGTCCATTTTACGTCCCTTCCGAATATTGGTGTAGTCCCAACTGAGCTGCCCTTCCTAGGAGTTGATCCAGGGATCCTAGTTACCAGTGACACCTTTCTCACGCGGCGGCCATGATAGATTGAAGACGAGGTCAATGAGGCAAACAGACAAAACTTATTTCTAAAATCAGCTCCTATTTAGATTTCCCCCAAACCACACAAATTTTCACAATATAAGATCAAATAATAAACATTATAACTAGAGTTATGCACCGAAAGATGTATCAATTTAGAGTAGCGTAGACTGACCCCATAGTCCCTTAAGAGATGCAAAATAAAAACATAATAATGCAAATATTTGACGGACATGCAGCCAAATCTCTTATTGGTCACTTTTCTAATTGTTAGGCTATCATTGGTTGAACTGCTAATTATGATGGACAGTCTTTTGTTTGCCTCATTGAACTCGTTTTAGATCTATCATGGCCGCCGCGTGAGAAAGGGGTATTGTGAGGTTGCTACCGTTTAGATACTGGGGCATCCATAGACAGTTTCTTTTTCTACGAAATACCATCCAAACAAAGCCTTGGCAATTGCATACTGAAAATATACCCTTAGGAACAGACAATGAATGGTATATTGTAACAAGGACCAGCCAAAATGACGTTGGAACATCTCACAGCGAATGAATGAACTTTATTGCACAACATTTGTACATGGTACAATTGTAAGGCAACAGTAACAACTCAATTAATACAATGATACTCGTCTAAGTTCTATAACTGCATACAAATATAGTATAGAAACGCGATTAAAAAAGACAGACTGTTGTGCATCTGGAAGTCAAACTTTACTTGCTGCACGTCATAGAGAATGATTAATGATGATGATGATGATGATGATGATGATCTTCTTTTTTTTACGCCTGCGCGCATTAGTTTCGGGGTCTCCATAGGATGTCATCCATAAAATAAAATCAAGTCGGCGTGGCCTTGAGGGCTACACAAGTCCATTTTAGCGAGGTCGCAGCACGATAGCCATCGAGTGGAATGTGGATCTTTCCTCTAGCAAGAAACTGATGACTTATCTATAACGTATTCTCCAAACAGTAGAACATAAGCCGCAAAGCACGACTCGTGATCCAGAGGATTTCTAGCCATTAGACCACAGCTCGTCGCTTCATGATGAAAGGCTCTTAGAAGCCTCTGTACCAACCTTCCCGGAAATATTGGACATTCATCCGTTACGGTAACAGCACAACACTTTGTACACGGTTCACACGGACCGGCGTTTGTACTTTCCGAAACAGATAACGGATGAAGTAATTTCCGACCAAGGAGCCTGATAAAAGCTCCTTGTTCCGACCGACGAGCTTAACACGCTTTGTGTCAAAGGTATGAAAAAATAATAAGACTATGGCCATGTCTATTTGATTATATGGGTGTCATCCTTGTAAGCATCAATTTTCATACCCATTGCCCAGAAAATCAACTGTAAATGGTACAAATGAAACTGTAACAGAAGCGCATATATGCCGTATATGACCAAAAAGATATCGGAAAACGAATGATAATGTTATAGAAGACCTACGTCAATTCCAAAGTCAAAGATGTGAAAGAACAAAGATGAAAAATTTATAATAATGTATAACGTCATAATGTCGGCAATTGTTTTGTCAAAATCTTGTTTTTTTTCATTCGCATGCTAGCATCAGTATTTGTATTCCCAAAGGATGTCATCCATGTAATAAAATCAACAGGACCTTAGGGATGGATGACAAAGGGTTGAGGTCTCCACTGGGAGTCTCCGGCAGGCTCTGTGAAATATGTACGGAATTGCCTCAGTCTGAAACGGGGCAACTTTCCGACCTAGCCTTTCGCGCCCTTTCACACTCTGTCCGTTTATCACGTTAGCCGGAAATAACTCCAGCGGCCATGATCTGTGTAAGGGGGGTTGGGGGTGGAAACCTGCTTGTCATGTAAGATGAGACTTCACCAGATAGGCGTGACCCTCTAAGGCTTACGTCACTTTATCTCTGACATTCGTTGAGTAATATTTCGAACTCCACAATGCCGCACCGGTGCCCCAAGTGCAATGAGATACCACCTTAAGATTGATATGCACGTATACACAGAGAGGGGTGAACCGACTAAGATATACGTCTCTCAAGAAGGAAACATCTTTCTTCCATTTTTCTAACGCAAAAATAATGAACATAAAGTGGTTTTCTGTAGACGTCATAAACACACCTTTTGTGAAAGGTCAGGTTGGAATGACGCACCGATTTCTGGGCACACCAATTTATAACACTCAGTCGGGCACCTTTCGACCTGTATTTTGCATTTTGTAACATTATGAATGTAATTTTCATGGCTATCTTTGTGCAGCTTCGTAGTTTGAAAATGCAAATTCTACATTTATTGAAATTTACTAATGCTGTTATATAAACTGCCAGCCTAGAATGATTTACAAGGACTTAGGGGGTCATATAGACCAAGATATACATATCATTTTTGTCCACAAAGTGCCTTAGGCCTTATCTTTCGTTGATTTGATTTCAGAACAATTTCGCTCATATAATGAGAAAATTATATCCGTAAGACCTTCAGGGCTGCAGCTTCATAGCTTGAAAACTTATTTTCTACCGTTATCAAGCTAATAGTATTTTAATGCTATTTTTTTCATAATACCAGACCACAATGATGTATGTCGGTGAAGAAGTCACACCGAAGATAAACATATCATACTTTTGTCGAGATTCGGTTGTATTAGGCCGGATGCTTTTGCGATATGATTTCCGACCAATTTCGTCCAAATAGCCTTTTAGACTATAACCTATTTGTTAAAGTGTTCCTATGACCTACACCTAGGCTATTATGCTACTATTTGTCACTTTTTTTCACTTAAGGCATAACGACCAAGATATACATTTTATTTTTGTCTTTACGCTCTATGTTTCGTCAATATATGTACCAATTTCGCTCAAAGAGTGCTAATTTCATCTTCGTAAGACCTTCACGACTGCAACTTCAAAGTTTGAAAATGTAATTTCTACCTTTCTTAATAGCTTTGCCATCGCTATTTTTCATATTACCAGACTACAATGATGTATACGGGTGAAGTGGGTCATACCGACGAAGGTATATAACAGTTAACGCTATATTTATAGCGTTATATAACGTTATGTCCAGAAAGTGCTTTAGGCCCTGTGTTTTTTGTGTAATATGATTTCAAACCAATTTCGGCAAAATAGCCCTTTAGGCTATAACCTGTTTGTCAAACTGTTTCTATGGCCTATGGTTTACTTTCGTTTCAAGCAAGTTGGATGTAGTGACCAAGAATCTGACATCCCGTCTAGTAGTTAAGTTAAAGTTAAAGTTGCTCGTACATCTGTGCAGATGCTTAGGGGTGGCGTCCATCTCCATTTCCCTTGGGCCACATATGTGCAAGCCACTACAGCAGGGGGCTGGTCCGCTGGTACTGATGTGTGTTTAACTTCCATACTCTTTCTCATTAGTGCTGAGTGCTAAGCAGAGAAAGCAGCATGTGCCATTTTTTCTAGTCTAGTAGGCTACTACTTTCTTTCACTTCAGGCCGTGTTGATTTGACTATATGAATGACATCCCCTAGGCCCTGGGAATCCCCAAACTGATGCGAGCGAGCGAAAAAAGAAAGAAACTATTGAAGTGGCCAGGAAAATTGAAAAATGACTACACACACACAGAGGCAAACATTAGATTCTTATTTTTTTTTACATCTTCTTCTTTTACTTTGCAAGTAAATCTCATCACAATCTCACGTAGCGTTCTGGAGATATACCGCCAGAAATACAAACAAACAATGAACAATAAATGAAGACCTTTATTGCACATTTTTGCTTTCTAACAAGCTAAGTACAGGTCAATATGAATAGAATACATCTAGTGACTCTTAGTACAATTTGTGTCGAGTGTAATACATGACTAAGACTACAAGGTCTAAAGTATACTAGTATGCACAAGTTCAACTTCTTCTCGCTTCTTAAGACAGTTGTTAATGTAGTTGCAGGTGGAGTTTAGAATACATGGTTTGTCTACTTGCATGAGGAATGTAAATTTTTCAGTGTTATTTAGATATTGAATACATGGAAACTTAACACAAGAATCACACACGCTCCGTGAAACATTACGCCCCTTTCATGGAGATGATAAAGTAGTTTCCAGTTGTTCTGACGTGATAAACTGTGGGAGGGTGAAAAGGTCGTGAGGCCGGGTCGGCAAGCAGCTCTTTCTTAGCCAAACCAATTTCAAACATTCCCGAGGGCCTACGGGTAACTCCTGATGGAGCCCTAAATCTGGGAGTGTGTAAAAATACATCGCGATTCGGCGTAGGGCTGATCTTTCGGGTCATGTTCCTGAAGGTTAGACATCCAGGTATGTATGGATTCTCCTGTCGTTTCGACAGGTGAATACGCAAACAGTCAGTTGCCGATGTAGGTTCGGCGACCTGTTCCGTCTGACCTGCACTTTTTATGGTGAAAATTTAAAAGAGATATGCAATTCGTCTACTGACACTCGTGGTCCCACAGGTACAGGAATTGCCACATGTAAGATGGCCCCAGCAGATGCAGCTTTTTTTTTTTAGTTTTCGTCTCCTAGGAGGACTTCTGACCAAGGATGTAAGGGGTTCCTCCTAGGGCTGGGTACCGGTACAGAAAATTCAGGTCAAGGTCCGGTTCAGGTCCAAAGGATCAGGTCCAGGTCCGGACCTGAACCTGGACCTGATTCAGTATGACTCATACCAATGGTCCATTTCACTACAAAGAAATCTGTTTGGTGAAGTATTAGACTTACAATGACGTTTTAAAATCCTACAACGCTAACCGCACCTGTACGATTGGCTGTAAAACTTGATAGAAATTACTATAAACTCTACTCTACTTCACTCTTGTTATTTTCTTCCACCTGCAAGAGTCAAAACGTGTGAATCCCTGATAAAATAATCTGTTAATTTTCTAATCGGTCCAACATCCGGTACACCTAATTTTTTCAGGTCCGGTTTTTCTGGACCGGTCCAATAAGAAAAACCGGTTTTGTACCGGTACGCTGTACCGATACCCAGCCCTACCCAGCCCTATCCAAGACTATTCTCTTTACGTCTTGTATAGTTTGGTGTCTTTTATACCATACCTTTCGTTTCCGCAAGCTGCCCGGCGTGGCCCTGTTTGGAAATGTGACGTAGGTCTAAAGAGTCACAACACAGTGTTAAAACGACTTCATTCAGCACGTACTCGTAGAAACACTCGTAGCTATTGACTTGTATTAACCCTTGCTTGTACAACTTGAACTTCAGTAACCAGTTTGAACTCACTTTATCAAATTAAACCGCCTGAAGGCTGTTTCATGGACACTCGGGGAGCGCGGTGCTTCAAGATGCCGCAGCCTGAAACATTAAGGACCTTTCTGTGGCATAAACATGGCATCCCCGTGGTAAGGGTTAATTCATTATCATCATCATCATCGGGGTTATACCGCCCCTGACGGGATGAGCTGGTGAAATAGTGACAACTATTTGAAATTATGTGTTTCTTTCGGTTTCATAGTGGGTACACTGACTGATAAAGTGTTTCATTTTCAACTGCATTCATTGAGCAATATATGTACACAATCTCTCGTGGACAGGGAGTTGTTTATGTAACATCGTGGCGCCGTAACGTGAAGATTTCGCAGCGGTACTACAAAGGACAAAATAAGCCACAAAATTAACCTTCATTAGCAACATAGCGCGTCATTGACGTCAGCCCATGTCCGATATGAACTCAAGTGACCAGTCTGAACACATTTCAAAGCCGGACTTTCAAAGGCCTTTGTACACTTTATATAACAGCGGGGTCAAATTACGTAAAGGCTTCGAAACCGGAGTACGAAGGTAATCATTTTAGCCGGCCCTTGATAATTTGCAATGTGTGAAATCTGATACTGATAAACAAAACTACTTCAAAAAGCAGTTTTGTTTTGTAACCCACTGTCAGTCTCTGTTGTAAATAACCTCCAAGCGGATGTAAGGATCCGGTTTGATGTCAATGCTTTACGTAAACTCGTATACTGTTAACCTAAGGGCTTTGCATTTATGCAACAGCACTACAAAGACAAATTACGCAAGGTGTAACTTACACTGTAAGCTGATTTATTTAAGACGAAGTTTTCAACAACTCCGCTGAGCTATGATGAAACGCCGATTGGCGATGTCCCAAGGCTAAGGATCCTGACTAAAAAGAACATCTTACTTTACTCAGCTTATGTAACTTTCGACAAATTGATAACTTTTGGAACACACGGCTGCGGAACTGAAATGGATGCTGCATCCGACGGAAAAGCAACACCCCCTTTAATTCTCTGCTTTTATATCAAATTACATTGCCTACGAGAAAGCATCGTGCAGATTGAAAAGTCGTTTTTAAGTAAAGGTCGTATACTGTTTCGTAAATGCTGTGCATTTATGTAATAGCACTACAAAGACAAATTACGCAACGTGTAACTTACACTGTAAGCTGATTTATTTAAGACGAAGTTTTCAACAACTCTGCCGAGCTATTATGAAACGCCGATTGTCGATGTCCCGAAGCTAAGGATCCTGACTACAAAGAACATCTTACTTTACTTAGCTTATGTAACTTTCGACAAATTGATAACTTTTGGAACACACGGCTGGGGACTGAAATGAATGTTGCATCCGACAGACAAACAACATCTCCTTTAATTAGCTGCTTTTATGTCAAATTACATTGCCTACCAGAAAGAATCGTACAGATCAACATTTTATTTCCAGCCGTTTGAAAGTCGTTTTTGAAGTAAAAGTCGTATACTGTTTCCTAAAGGCTTTGCATTTATGTAATAGCACTACAAAGACAAATTACGCAAGGTGTAACTTACACTGTAAGCTGATTTATTTAAGACGAAGTTGTCAACAACTCTGCCGAGCTATGATGAAACGCCGATTGGCGATGTCCCGAGGCTGAGGATCCTGACTAAAAAGAACATCTTACTTTACTCAGCTTATGTAATTTTCGACAAATTGATAACTTTTGGAACACACGGCTGGAGGAATGAAAAAGATGCTGCATCCGACGGAAAAACAACACCCCCTTTAATTGGCCGATTTTATATCAACTTACATTGCCTACCAGAAAGAATCGTGCAGATCAACAATTGATTTACTGTCGTTTGAAAGTCATTTTTGAAGTAAAAGTCGTATACTGCTTCGTAAAGGCTTTGCATTTATGTAATAACACTACAAAGACAAATTACGCAAGGTGTAACTTACACTGTAAGCTACTTTATTTAAGACGAAGTTTTCAACAACTCTGCCGAGCTACGATGAAACGCCGATTGGCGATGTCCCGAGGCTGAGGATCCTGACTAAAAAGAACATCTTACTTTACTCAGCTTATGTAACTTTCGACAAATTGATAACTTTTGGAACACACGGCTGGGGAACTGAAATGGATGCTGCATCCGACGGAAAACACAAGATCCCCTTTAATTCTCTGCTTTTATATCAACTTACATTGCCTACGAGAAAGCATCGTGCAGATCAACCATTCATTTACTGTCGTTTGAAAGTCATTTTTGAAGTTAAAGTCGTATACTGTTTCCTAAAGGCTTTGCATTTATGCAATAGCACTACAAAGACAAATTACGCAAGGTGTAACTTACACTGTAAGCTTATTTATTTAAGACGAAGTTTTTAACAACTGTGCCGAGCTACGATGAAACGCCGATTGGCGATGTCCCAAGGCTAAGGATCCTGACTACAAAGAACATCTTACTTTACTCAGATTATGTAACTTTCGACAAATTGATAACTTTTGGAACACAAGACTGGGGACTGAAATGGATGCTGCATCCGACGGAAAAACAACATCTCCTTTTTTTGCCTACGAGAAAGAATCGTGCAGATCAACAATTCATTTACTGTCGTTTGAAAGTCATTTTTGAAGTAAAAGTCGTCTAATGTTTCGTAAAGGCTTTGCATTTATGCAATAGCACTACAAAGACAAATTACGCAAGGTGTAACTTACACTGTAAGCTGATTTATTTAAGACGAAGTTCACACAGAGGTGCCTTGAAAATGTCGCCACTTCTTTAGTTTTGAAGTGACAAGGACATGGTGTTTTCAAAGTTTCGTATCCGTTGTAACATCATATCATCATTACCGGACTATCTTTGACTTCCACTGTTTTTGTTGAGCACACCTTCCTAAGCCCATCTTAGGCTCAGGTCACATTTCCAAACCGGGGCCCGGCCGGGCAGCTTTCGTGAGCGAAAATAATGATATAAAAGACATTAATATACACAAAATGTCAAAATAAAATTCATGGGCATGATTTGTGTACATTTCTTATCATACAGTTCAATTTTTCGTTTTTTAAAACGTCCCGGCCGGGCCCCGGTTTGGAAATGTGATCTAAGCCTTAGCGAAGTACCGCCCAATTGTTCTTTTTCTATGTCATGCCCCCCCCCTTCTTTTAATTTCTGTTGGACACCAATTAAGTTATTGTGTACATTTCTTATCATACAGTTCAATTTTTCAGAGTCAGAGGTCAGAGCCTTCCAAGATGGCTGCCTCCTTTTGTGCTGGTGAGTAAGACCCCTAAAAATCCCCTTTTCTGGTCATTGTGAGCTGAAACATTATTGCCACTTTAGTGGTTAAGGATTCTTGTATATCTGGAAGTGTCTCTAACTTCCTTCTAAGCCAAATTGACGGCACAGTCAGCCGATTTTTTGCCCAAGCCACCAGTCCCCGCCATTGTGGGGAGGGCGGAAGGGCCTCTGTAGGGGCATCTCCAGTTCACCCTTTCACTTAGGACGAGGTACCACACTTGGAGGTGGGTAAAGTGTTCTCACTTTTGTTGTACTACTTATGTTAAGTTACCTGGTTTATGATTTCCTGCTCATGTGAGATTTTTGATGCAATTTTCTGACAATATATGCAAACTGTGTACTAACGCTACCTGATTATCATAAGTAAAATTAGAACGTCTTTCCTGGTGAAGATGGCTGAATCCATGTATGTGAAACTGGCAACATTTGCCATAGTCGTACTACAGTTTTCATATCCTGTCATCAACCTGGGCCATGTCAGTGTCCAGTCAAATTCTACCACATATAATCTGTCTGGCCATGTCAATGGCTCCTACTTCAGTGTTGTCACACAAAGTGACCACACAATAAGTCTGCTGTTTCCTTTGTTTGGTAATGCCAGGAAAAAGAACACCTCAAGCACTGTAACTTCAGTAAATTGCGTACACCTATGCTTTCACACACTGCTGATTTTGTCTGGTGATGTATCTCTTAACCCTGGTCCAAAGGATCCCTGTGGTATCTGTAACAGATGTGTAAGAAAAAATCAAAAAGGAATATGCTGTGACTTGTGTGACAAGTGGTATCATCTTAACTGTACAGGCATGGATGTTCAAGAATATCATACACTGGCTAATTCCGACGATTATTGGTACTGCAATCCTTGCCTACTTCCCTGTTTTAGTGACTCCTTTTTTGATTCTTCATGTAATGATTGTAGTGGTGATTCTGTAACTGCGAATGAAGAAGAAATCTCAGAAAGTAATTCTATGATACCAGCATCAAAGGGCTTAATCATGGTACATCTTAATATTTGCAGCTTGTATAGTAAGCTAGACCAACTGTATGTATTTATGTCTACAAATGATGTTGATATTATGACAGTCAGCGAAACCCACCTTGATGACTCTATCCATGACAGTGAATTATGCATAGATGGGTATCACTTATACAGACAGGACAGGAATCGGTCTGGGGGAGGGGTCGCAATTTATGTATCTGATAAATACAGTCACACTGAGAGAACAGACCTGAAACAGCCAGGACTTGAGGCACTTTTCTGCCAAGTCCAACTCCCTAGCACTAAACCAATAGTAATTGGTACTATATACAGACCACCAACTAGCCCTGTGGAGTTTTACACCCTGCTAAGAGACTCACTTGAAACCTGGAGTATGTCCACTCCCAAGTCAGAATTGTTTCTACTGGGAGACATGAACATAGACACTAGTCAGCCCTGTAGCTCAGCAGTTAAACACATGGATAACCTGAGTCAGGAATTTCAATTACAACAGGTTATAGACAAACCAACTAGAGTACACCAACACTCTAGTAGTATAATAGATCATGTGTACTGCAGTGATATGCATAGGGTAAGTGACTATGGAGTGGTACACTCCACTATCTCTGATCACTATGCTGTGTATTGTACCAGAAAGGCGAGACGCACCAAGTCCGTATCTAAGTATGTAACCTCCCGTAAATTCACTAACTTTCAGGAAGACAGTTTCCTGACTGACCTGAGGGCACTAAACTGGGACTCTGTACTCCAGGCTACCAGGGTTGAGGAGGCTTGGTCTCTTTTCAAGTCTCTGTTTATCACAGTTAGTGATGTGCATGCACCATATATTTCCAAACGCACAAAAACTGCCCAGCCAAAATGGCTCACACCCGACATAAAAAGCCTAATGCAAGTCAGGGATGACACGAAGGCCAGGGCACGCAGAACAGGTCAAAGTAAAGATTGGGAGGATTACAAAGCTAAACGTAACTATGTAAACAAGAGGGTAAGGCTAGCCAAAGCCAGATACTGCCAACAAAAGTTGGAAGAAAACCTGACAGACTCAAAAAAACTGTGGGCTACAATTAAGGAGGTCTTACCTAAAAAGACCCAAGCAGTTACCAAATCACTGCGCTGGGAAGGGAAACATATCCTGGACCTTCCGAATATTGCAAACTGCCTCAATAAGTTCTTTGTAACTGTTGGAAACAAACTGGCAGAGAAGTTCAAGCACCAAGCTACGGTCCCTAAGTGCCCCACAAGATACAAAGAATTAAAAACTACCTTCAACTTTAAGCAAATAAGTGAAGTGGGAGTGTATGAAAAACTAAGGGGACTGCACAGTAATAAAGCGACTGGTCTGGACAAGATACATGCAAGGCTCCTGAAGGTAGCCGCACCTAGTATATGTAAACCACTTACACACATTTTCAATTTGTCCCTTTCCTCTGGCCACATTCCTACAGACTGGAAGATGGCAAGGGTCACTCCATTACACAAAGGAGGGGATACAGAAGACCCAAACAATTACAGACCCATATCTGTTCTACCTGTCATCATGAAGGCCTTTGAAAGAGAGGTGCACACACAGTTCATTGAATACCTGCATCAACACAATATCCTCTCCACCCAACAGTCTGGTTTTAGGACAGGCCACTCTACAACAACAACACTACTGGATGCCAAGGACTACGTGCTTCATAACATGGACAGGGGTAACCTAGTGGGGGCGGTATTTTTGGATCTTAAGAAAGCATTTGACACTGTACATCATGGACTATTATTAACCAAACTGTCATGGATCGGGATTCAGGGTGTGGAGCATCTTTGGTTCAGTAACTACCTGTCGGGGAGACAACAAATTGTCTCTCTGAATGGTTGTAGGTCAGAATACTTACCTGTTACAGTGGGAGTGCCCCAGGGTTCCATACTGGGCCCGTTGCTCTTCAATTTATTTATTAATGATATACCTGATGTAGTTACCACATGTAAAATATGTTTGTATGCTGATGACACAGCAATATTCTATCCCAGCAACAATGTAAAACATATTGAGTCAATTCTGAACTATGAACTCTCTGGTTTGGCCACTTGGTTCCAAACAAATCGTTTAACATTAAATGTAACCAAGACTAAATGGATGTTATTTGGCACTGCTAACAGGTTAAAGCAAGCACAGTCCTTGACAGTCAAAATTGACCAAGAAATCATAGAAAGAGTTCATACGTTCAAATATCTTGGTCTGTACCTTGACTCCCACCTGTCCTTTAATGAACATATAGACAAAGTTTGTAGTAAGGTGTCACAGAGGATTGGACTACTTAGACGCCTCAGACACTGCCTGACTTTCAGTATTGCTGACATGTTGTACAAGACTATGATATTGCCTATTTTCGACTATTGTGACACTGTCTGGGGAACCTGTGGGGCCACCAAACAACGGCAACTACAAATACTACAAAACAGAGCGGCTAGGGTGGTGCTACAACGTAGGCAACGGGACATCAGCACTGTGAACCTCCACCAAACTCTCAACTGGAAATACCTGGCTGATAGGAGATTTGAGCACACGTGCATTATGGTTTTCAAATGTCTGACAGGCTTGGCACCAACATACCTATCCGCCACATTTCAGCACAACTCTCGTATCCATACTTACAACACTAGGCAGACCACTAAACTACACCCACCAAGCTACACCACCACATGTGGACAAAAAACATTTGCATACACTGGCACTAGCCAGTACAACAAACTAGCAGATAACATAAGAAACATCACAACACTAAAAGGCTTTAAAACAGCTCTGAAGAACATATGTTTATCTGACCTCAAGTAATATTGAAACTTAGTATGGAAAAGCACCTTTGTCTCTGATGTGCCTTACTGTTCTTCAAATTTTGTTTGTTTGTTCAATCTCTACATATGATTTAGTATCCATGCTTTGTACATTTCAGTTTCATTAATTTTCGTTTTACACATGATTTGATATATGATTTGACCTCTGACCTCCACCCCATCTCTTGACATATTGATTTTGACCTTGGAACGTTTTCGACATGACTATGGACACTGATTATGTTTTGACGCACCGGTTTTATGTTTTCTGTACTGTATGTTGTCCCTGGTGTTCAAAGTTTGACTGATTGTTATCACGTTTTTGTCCTGTATTTATTATTTACATGTATGTTTGATGGGCCCCCTTGGAAATCAACTACTGTATGCACTGTTGTAGGGGTAACCCATCTGTCTCAAGATGAAATAAATAAATAAATAAATTGCTACTCTGGGAAGTCTTAGCCTTGGAATTCGTACCAAGTCCTGAAGCGTATTATCCTTACTATAAAGAACATTTTACTTTACTCAGTTTACCAGATCATATTCATAGAGCCTTGCCGGTGAAAATGCCAGTTTCTACACAAGGAACGTGTAAGCTGATTGATCAAGACGAAGTTTTCAACAACTCTGCCGACTTATGATGAAACGCCGAATGGCGACGTCCCAAGGCTGAGAATCCTGACTACAAAGAACATTTTACTTTACAAGTGCAACTTACGCTGAAACCAAATTATCTTGTAGGGCCTTGGAAATGTCGTGACTTATTGGGTTTAGTTTTGATCCGGCAGTGACTTATTGTTTTCGAAACGTTTCATATTCGCATTTCAAAGGCAGTGTCTTTTAAGCAGGCCTTGCATTCGTAGTTCCTGAACTCTTAATTAGAGGGCAGGCGGCTTAGATATGTATTGCGGTGTTGCTACTGGCAACTTAAAAGGCTTTCAACGGAGACTGAGGTAACAATCAAATTAAGTCGGATTCCTCACCAAGGCAAGGACTGACAACATCTTGAAAGCGACAGCAGCACCTGGTCTCTCTAGTAGTATAGAAGGCGGAGAGGGAAAAGCATTTGCAGGGCCAGCAATCCGGTCATTTTATAGTTATTGATTATTTTATTGCATTATATTGTACTATTTCTTGTTATGAGTTCTTTGTATGTTCGTCCGCATTTTGTAGGTTCTGCCACTACCAGCCAAAGGTGCCTAGGTAGACCCTTGTGATGACTTGTCTCATTGTCAATAAAGTCAAGTCACACACCTGTGCTCAGTAGATTTATACCCAGTTAATTGCACAACGGATAACCACACACTTCTGTTAACTGCACGGAATCCCAAAATCCCGTGGTGGCGCAGTCCAGCTTGATAAAAACTTCGTTTTGTTGCACCATCTGGATAATTGCACGAAACATGCTGGCAAATCGGGTGTGCAATTAAACGGCTCCTGCTGTATACCTGTATTCCGACATCCCTGTGTTACAGTGCAGTTTAGTTCAGTTCAGTTCATCCTCGGAGAGGTGACACCAGCGTCTCCACATGTTCCCCTAACAACACCCCTAACCCCACCCAGCCCCTAACCCTAACCCTAACCCTAACCCCCTAACCCCCTAACCCCACCCAGCTCCTAACCCTAACCCTAACCCTAACCCTAAGCTAACCCTCACCCCAACAAAAGCCCTTCCTCGCCCAAACACGCAACCGTAAAACCGTAACCCCAATTGGAACCCCAACGCTATTAGATCACAACCCCAACCTAACCTGATCCCACTTAACATAGGGGTTTCGGAAAATAAGGGTGTTGGAACCTACTTCTTACTACAGTAGAAGCCGTTTAATTGCACACCCGATTTGGGGGTTCCATGCAATTAACAGAAGTGTGCGGTTATCCGTTGTGCAATTAACTGGCTTCTACTGTATTAGGTAGATTCAGGACGTTTGAATTTAATACTTAATACTTAAAATCCACACAGTCTCATCTGACCCTAGACTAGCGGTACCCAGGTGCTTTACCAGACTAGCTGTAGCGGGAGGTCGTAGGTCATGAGAGCATAGTCCATTTGGGGTCAAAGTGCACATTTGTTATCCACCTCACCACACCCCTCCCTCCCGTAACCGTAACATTCATACTTCAGTATGGAAGTCTGGCTGACTTTGATTCTATTCTGTTCGTGTTTGACCTTGGCTAAAGGTAACGTTACGTGATTTTTCATATGACCTTGACATGTCATGCGCTTGATCTCCGATGCCCTCTGTCAGCAAAATGTTTTCACTTTTGGTAACGGGCCACTGAGATACGGGATTGGAGGCCGCCCCGAGTGGCCCAAAGCGCGCACCTTTTCACAACCTTCTAGTTGACATTTGTCTCACAACTCTTGGTGACGTGAGGTAACTAATGATCTTCATTGACCGTGGAACCAGAGGTCACCCTAGTTCGCGTTTATTGTCTTCCGCTGGGTCACGGTTTGACCCCGTTCCATGGCTATGGGTGCCAACAACTACATACCTTCGGTAACCTTTATAGACCTACATAATGTATGTACTTTTCCACAAGTACACTTCGGGGTTTGCTAAGAAGATATCTCTTGTTATGCAAAATGTTGCACCATTGCCACCAGTATATAGAGGTTGAAAATCCTTGGCAGGTTTTCCTTTATTCATGCAGACCTAGAAACTTTGTGTCTTTCATGAAAATTCAAGTGAAAATAGCAACGACTTACATGGTTTTAGGGCATGTACAGCGACCTCCTAAGTACAAAGGCAGCTATTAAGCATTGTCAAATTGTTTAAATTGATAAGGCTACAAAATACATCCTTCCAAATAAAGTTTCCTAAAAATGGTCGTTGTCAAGTGACTGTAAAAGAGGAATGTAAAGCTCAGAGTGCATTCTTAGACATTTTTCAGCTCTTTCAGAGTGATGTGTGTTGTTTCTATTCTAGCTCGTCAGAAACTTCTGCTGGTCTCGTTTGACGGCCTGAGGTGGGATTATACCGACGATGTGGACACGCCAAACTTCGACGACGTCTCGAGGTCCGGAGTTCGAGTCCCGTACTTGACGCCATGTTTCGTCAGCCTCAGTGGTCCGTGTCACTGGACCATGGTCACAGGTACTAATCACTGGGAGAGTCACCTGATTTAAGTGAGAATATTATATATATATATATATATATATATATATATATATATATATATATATATATATATATATATATATATATATATATATAAAGAGAGAGAGGGGGGGAGGTAGCCTGGTATATATATATATATATATATATATATATATATATATATATATATATATATATATATATATATATATATATATATATATATATATATATATATATATATATATATATATATATATATATATATATATATATATATATATATATATATATATATATATATATATATATATATATATATATATATATATATATATATATATATATATATATATATATATATATATATATATATATATATATATATATATATATATATATAT
>NC_049990.1:4333540-4340135 GCF_000003815.2 Branchiostoma floridae
TGGATACCAGGCTAGGAGGGAGGGAGAGAGAGAGAGACAGAGACAGAGACAGACGTAGAGACGTAGAGACGTACAGACAGAGACGTAAAGACAGAGATAGATAGATGGATAGATAGATAGATATATAGAGAGAAAGAGAAAGAGAGCGCGAGAGAGACAGAAAGAGAGAGAGGGACAGAGAGAGAAAGAGAGAGAGATGGTTCTCACAGATACGCAGCTGAACTGCATTGAGCCTCAGCACCCACTTACGATATACGTTAAACTTTGCAATGACCCATGGCCAGAGTCAAGGTTTTCTGACCTTACGGGCAATCATATACAGGAAGCCAATTTTGCGCATTAGGCCATATTGAGTTGATTGTATGGATGACATCCGCGCGCGCATCAGTTTTCTACTATCCAAGCAGAGGTTAGGCTCAGGCTATTTTTAACGTTTTTATTGGGCTTTCTATTTTGCATTGTACCTCACTGTGTCAAAACAAAGCAAGATACAATACAAAATAGTAAGGCCGATAGAGACGACTAAAAAAATGTTACAAAACAGCCGGAGCCTAACCTCTGCTTGGAGAGTACAATTTTCGGCCTTTTTCAACGATAAATGAAAAGGTTTCAACCACACATCACCTTCAAAATAAGCAAATATATGCCGTGGGTTGCAAAACAAGTTTTGGAAAACGTATGCTAATGTCAGAGACTATTCAGAAAATATGGGAAAGAACATCAATGAAGAATCTATTGTTTGGTATACTAGTATTACATTCTGTGGTTTCGGTCATATGTTCAACCTTCCTGCCCACTTAGATTTCTTAATGAAGTAAACTTTTCTGGATCAAACTTTTTTTATTCACACGCTCACATCAGTTTTGGGGTTCCCCGAGGATGCCATCGATAATGAAATAACATGACTTTATTAGTTGTACCAAGGGGGTTATATAACTTCCTTGGTTGTACAACCAGCTGCTGATGCTTAATGACCGGCCATTAGTGAAGTCGGTAGTGTAGGCGGTCGGTCAGTCACCCCCTCACTTTCGCCATGTTACGTCAGGCTTCGGTGCTCTATCTACCCCCCCCCTCTCTCTCTCTCTCTCTCTCTCTCTCCCTCTGTCTCTCTGTCTCCGTCTCTGTCTCTCTCATATATATATATATCGTGTGTGTGTGTGCGTGCGTGCGTGTGTGTGTGTGTGTAAGTGTGTGTGTGTGTGTGTGAGAGAGAGAGTGTGTGAGTGTGTGTGTGTGTGTGTGAGTGAGTGAGTGAGTGAGTGAGTGAGTGAGTGTGTGTGTGTGTGTGTGTGTGTGTGTGTGTGTTGGGATATATTGATGGACTTTTAATGATAAGATTTATAACTTCCTGTACAACAAGGATAGATTTATAACTTTCTGTACAACAAGCAAATGTGATGGGCCCTTCGTATTTCTACACTCTGGTAGCCTGGTAGGTAGGGTCAGTTCACTTTCTCTTCACGTGAATACATGTATATAGGCATCAATAGAGAGGCAGATACTCCAGTATATGGCCCAGAAGCAGCAGCTGCTTCATGTACAACAAGGTTATTAGCAGGTGAACCATTGACCCTCAGCACAGCGAGCACTCCCCGTGTCCCACTTTATATCAAGGTTCTTCGACAGCGGGAAGAAATGTTACGCTTTTGATGACCCAGAGTCAAGTTTTCTGAACTTGCATCTACAATCATGTGCAGGAATTCAATTTTGCGCATTGTTAGTTGTGCACACCAGCTGCTGAGGTTCAATGGTCGACCCTTAGTGAAGTCAGTAGTGTAGACGGCCGGTCAGTCACCCCATCACTTTCGCCATGTTTTGTCAGGCTATCTATCTATATATCTCTATATATCCATATCTATATATCTATATCTATATATCTATATCTAAAATACGAGTTTCCATTGCGGAATATTAGGCCTTCCTCAGGTGTGGAATGACCCAGCCAGTTTGGACACGTCACTTCCGGGCACACTAACAACAAGCAGCTTTCAAAGCTCCTTGCTAATAACTAATGTTGCTTTTTTATGCTATGAGTGATGAAAGTTAAATGGCCTTGAGTTCTTTGCAAGTCACGACTTTCTTATTTTTTGTAGATAAAACTTCGCTCTGCTGTTGCACGCTTTCCCATATTTCATCCTTTTTTTTTACCATTTAAGGACAATACCCAGAAAGCCACGGGGTGGTCCACAACGTTTGCTATGACGTCACCACGGGGGAGCGCATTGATTGGCCGGACAGTCTGACCAATAGCAGGTGGATGGATGCAGGGGCAGAGCCCATCTGGATAACGGCCAAGAGACAAGGCAAACGGGTGGGCACGTGCTTCTTTCCCGGGGGGAGTGTGGCCATTAAAGGGATGCGCGCTGACAAGATCGTTCCCATGGCGACGACAACAAACACAATGGAGGACTGGTATGTCATCCTTCAACGCAGGGACATCCAACAGCTTTCTCTGTCATGTTGATGAATTTGCCTGAGTGACTATCATTTGGCGCCATATACTCATATTTGCATGAAAGTTAAATATTAGTTGGTAAATTGCATAATGATTATTTATTTGCATGTCCCTGTACATATTGGCTAAATGCAGCAGTTTAAATTGTGTTGCATCGGATACTAAAGGTTAAGTACTATGATGGTCGAATATTGCGGTAAAAGTTCTGCTAAAAAAATTCTTATTCCCATATTTCTTTTTTCTACGAAGGAAGGAGCGAGTGGACACAGTGATCACGTGGCTGTCACGTGACGACCTTGACCTGGTGACCTTGTACTTCAACCAGCCGGATTTAGACGTGCACTATCACGGAGTGGGGTACGGTTTCTTACATTCAATTCTCTACATAAATGGACAATGCAAATCTAAACTTTGGACCTTAACGTTCTTATTTATTTATTTAATAAATAATATCCATTTCTTATTTATTTATTTAATAAATAATATCCATTTACCTATTCATCAAGATTCTCCAAATACAGTGGATTCTAGTCAATTGATATGCCATGATCATACATCCATGTGTCGACACTACGTCTATTTATTTGAGTTTGTTTCCTGGCTTTATTTGGATCTCCCTTAATGTTGACAATTTCATGAAAAAAATGGCCGAAATTTCCCTGCAAAACGTGGATCGTCCAACTCTAATCTTTGTCAAGGAATAAGCAATCCATGACAAATAGAAAATACCATTCAACTTTGCTTCAGAATTGTTTCTACCAGCACAGAGAAACTTTATGAGCTAATACCTTTGTTGTTAGCTGTAGCATAGCGGAGATGCATTTTAAGGCTTGTTGAGCTGATTCTAGCAAAGCTTTGCGCGTGCTCAGTGCAGTACGTTCTGGCACGAGGCTTTTAGCCACAGCCTTGTCTGGAACAAGTAGTCACTTCTTAAACGTCTTGAAGAGCTTGTCAATGATCGCATCCAGGAACCTCTCTGACGTTCCTTCAGAACGTGTAATTTTCGTGGAATGAATGAAAGTGAAGTTGTCTAGTGTGTTTTAATGGGATCTTTTCTGACACCTTCCTGTTGCCGTGAGTGCCTATTAGAAGTTATGCCTGGTAGTTCCAGGAAAAACATCTCAAAAATCGTTAGGGAACGATTTGAAACCATCATTATCATATCCAAAGGATAGCTAATTTGGTGACTTAAGTCTAATGGGTTTCTGAAGGATGCATTAATTGATAATGTGAAGGAAATGACGTTCACAGATGATGCCATTTCACAAGGCGACCGGAGCAGCTCAAGTGTTGTGTTTACGACTTGAAGCATTTAAGGTGAAGTCCGTGTACTCGTTTAGGTCTCTGAAAGTCTTGGCGCAACTGTCAAGGTAACGTGTGGCTGACTGAGAAATACAACGGTGGCCTTTCGTTGTGTTTGGCTTGAAAAACAGTCAAAAGTAGCGAAGGTCTTGAGAAAGACGACCACGCAAGTTCTGTCCCTGAGACGGGTCGTTCGGTGTAATATAACCAGCTGCTGCCGCGCCGCGTGCCTGCGAAGATGGTGTGTTACGCCGAACGGCGGTTATACCGGCTATATAGATACAGATACAGATACAGAAACTGTACGTCTGGTTTGATATAAATAAACAATACCCTAGATCTGTATACCAGAAATAAACTTTTTTTTTCTTTCCAATGCTGGAATGAAAGAAAATTAAAGAAAAAAGATTGCCCTCAACTGACCTTTCTGAAATTTATAACAAATTCAGCATATCAACAAACTACGTTGTATTTATGTCGCATATGAAATTTCTCTGCCAAGTATCTGAAAGAGATTGATGAAGCAAATATGACTTTTTTGGCCACAACATGAAACAGGTCGGAAGAGAGGAAGGACATGGTGCGCCAGGCCGATTCAGTAATCGGATACTTGCGGGACGAAATACGTCGGAACGAGCTGGAAGCGACGCTGAACGTCATCGTAACGTCTGACCACGGCGCTCAGGACGTCAACACGTCACCGCGTCAGATCGAACTGCTGAATTACGTTCCAGAGTCGTACCTGCAGTTCTACCTGGCTGACTACGGGCCGCTGGCGATCATCCAGCCGAAAGAGGGGAGGTTAGAGGAGGTACGTTTTTTTGTTGAGATTCTCAGAATGAAATCTGAGAGGTGTGGGCAACGTTAACAGGATTAGTATATCCTTTAGGAGGCCGACACCTTTAGAGTACATTTAAAAACAAAATTATAAGTTAGAAATAAGCGCCAATAATTATGCATAATGTAGCACTGTGGTTGAAAACACTCATAGTTCGCCCCTGCATTATAAGATATACAAAAAATCGTTCGAAGTTATGGTACTGTCGAAGTTATGACACCCTTCGTTACACATAAACATCAAATAGAAGAAGAGTAATGTGCCATTCTAAACGCACAGACGTTTTTAAATACGAGTTTGTTTCTTATCCATTTGCAGGTGTACACGTTGCTAAGTAACGTCCACCCTAACATGACGGTGTATAAGAAGGAAGAGTTCCCCCCAGATCTTCACTGGGCCAACCATCCCCGCGTCCCGGACATACTCGCCATGGCTGACCCAACCTTCGTTATATACTCGGTAATGCCAGAATAAAATGTTTAAAACTTTCAAACAACATTCCTCACAACACACAAGTACAGACACAAAGTGAAGGTGAACTCAGTTTAAAGAACTCATGTTGGCCGCCCCCATGCACCACTTACCACAATACAGTCAAAGGCACAAAATGAAAATCAAATACAGGAAGTATAGCTTTCATTGTTAAGAAAAGTGTGGATCCTGGTAAAGTCAAAGTCAACGTCAAAGTCAAATACGGTACATAAAACAGAAATAATATATTTATCATAACGTTAACAATTTATATAAAGTTGGAAAGTTTGGCAAGATCTCAATGGCAGCACACGCTACAAAAGACAAAGGAAAATCAATGTTTAAATACATCCTAAAGAAGTGATGAAATTTTGACTGGAAACTATATTTCACAGAGGAGTAATGTCAAACATTATGATTGTTTCGAAAACCTTATCCAGTTGCTTGAGTAACTGGTTTTTTTGGCGCATCTTTCTACCTGGATGGCTTACGACATCTTGCCTCCATTATATTCAAAGTAATACCATGGTCGTCATGGCTTGTGGGATTTCTTTCGAATTTCGAATGACAGAACGATGACGCAATCTTTCACATTGCAGGCCTGCGTCGTGCTACACTTACCGCCCCGAACTGTCATATCAGTGCTACATTTGTGGCAAGACGTACACTGTTGCCAAACGGAGCTATAATTACTTTTCATCATCAATACATGATTGACGGAGAACTTTAATCTCTGGTGTTCAGGCGTGCAGAACTAACTTTGCTAATACTTTTCTGATTAACAAAGACAAGAACTAATTGAGAAGACATATAATTGTGACATGTGCACCAGAAAGTATTGCCTGGACGCGTTGAAATAACTTTCTTTCGCTTTCCGTTCTCATTACTTATTTAAAAATTTTTGGTTCCATTATTTCCAATTGGTAGATAGCTCTTGTGGTTGGGAATAATTGACATACATTTTGGCGCTTTAGCAGCTTTCCTTATCAATTTCCACTGCTTCTAACGAAAAGGTCACATTTCCATCAAAGCTTAAAATATATAAGCAACGTAGACAGAATTTTCTGTCTCGAATATATATTGACTCTCTTTAAACTTTTACACTTGTCAGCCGACATACACGAATTTGCAATAGACTAACCGAAGAAATCCCGAGTTCGATCCCCGCCGTGCCCCCGACGTTGTGTCCGTGGGAAAGGCACTTAACACGACCTTCCTCACTCCACCCAGGTGTAAGAAATGGGTACCTGACTTGGGTCGGGAAGGTTAAAGGCATTTACCTTCTGTCGGTACTTTGTATTTGACACTGTTAAAATAAGTTAATTACTGACTTGAGTGCAGTGCCACATTGCCCACGTTCGAAAGCAAATCAAATAGAAAATGGGGTATCTCACTGCAAGTAGGGCACCGGTGCCGCACTTGCGAGGGTTCGGAGATAACTCAACGAATTTCACAGATAAAGAAAGAATTTTCTTGCGGTTTGAGTACTTTGCTGTTCCTCAAACCATACGCATTATGAACTCTATTTT
>NC_049990.1:4341802-4343459 GCF_000003815.2 Branchiostoma floridae
GAGTTTAGCCGGCAGAGGAGTTATTGGCCACATATGTGGCCAATAACTCCTCTGCTGGCTAAACTCCTTCCGATTTGCCACAGCAAGATCTGCTTGGAGATTAAGTGGCCACCGCACTTCCATGCATAGTCTAGTTTGTCTCCAATAAGTCTAGTTTGGCTTGTTGGGTCAAGTACAGAGAAATCTAGATAAATGGAAAGTTGAACACGCATGATACGATTTCGTCAATCCTGATGATTTGAGTGTTCTACTATGAAGAGAAAAACATTTTTTTGTGGCAGCTGTGGACAAAACCTTTCATTCGATGAAATTGTCCGGTGTTTTTTCCAATTTCATACTCGATTTGTAGCCAACATACAATAAGAATAACAGAAAGAATCTTGTGGGGAGTGAGGCGAAAAACAAGACACAAGATAGTAAAACCAAGAAGATTATTGGGTCCTTGGCAAAAGTCAGGAAAAATGCTGCCCCTGCCTGGCCGACCGGGAAAGAAGACGGCAAGAAATACTTGTAATTTTCGTGCCTTTTACCGCTAAGTATAGCTGATTAACTACATTTTATGATCTGTCAAGTATCGGAGAAGCCATGTTGGGTAGAAATTTTAATTTTCTACATCGTTTTAGAAGACTTGCGGTTCTGTTCTATCGGAAACGCCTCTACTTTGAACTTCACCTAACATGACCTTTCTGTTTGCATGCGCTCATTTATGACGTCACGACCAACTTGTTCAACTATGTCCGCACTAATCAACTTCGTTGTTACGTCGATTGTTTTTTATCACAAAGATGATAATTCCGTGTATTTAAACGATGGAATTTGTATTGTGACCTCATAAAGGATTTCTTTTCCAAGGGAATGACCTGCCATGTGCAAAAGTTCAGGTAAGTTGTGCACAACTTACGGGGTTTTGGTGTGCTCGGCAACTCGAAAGTTTCAACGACGTGCATTAGGTCGCTATGGTAACGGTTACGTTAGCAAATATACGCTTTCACAAAAACTCTTTAACTAGCATCACTCAAAAAACACTTCGTCACTAAAAAAATTCCTACTTTTAGGAGAACGCTTAGATAAACATCGGAATTTGAGGTATGACCATGCAGCACCTTTTGTGTCCGTGACATACTAGTTACGCTTTCCTTAGTTAGGGGGAGGGGGGCAGGTTTTCAACAATTGCTGTCAAACGTCCAAGAAATTGAATTAAATCCACTGGTCGTCTTTCTAAAGCCTCCTAACTCATTTACGCCTCTTGAGAAGATTGCCAAGAGCTGCAGAGGTTAGTAGGTAAGGGGTGAAGTTTTGTGCCAGGCGTGCCAAAGGACCGTATTTATAACACATGGTAATCGTCAGGCGTGAAGGGCGAATAGTATTGTAATATGGGGACTCAGTGTTGAATGACACTGGCTTGTTTTGCCGTCGGCTAAACAGGAAAAAACAAGATCCTGTCGCTCAAAGATAAGCGTAGTCTAACTCAATAATGTTGTAATAAGGTGTATATGGTTGAAAATGACGGAAAATATTGGCCAGAACTTCGGATGATGCTGTACACGTCCATTGCTAACTCCACCAGGTAGTGTATTTGAAACGTCAGAGTTCTCTAAGCTATTAAGAGCTTAGAGAACACGGAAATTGTTCTTGAAATATAAATAAATAGATTCCT
>NC_049990.1:4343559-4348188 GCF_000003815.2 Branchiostoma floridae
CCCCCAAGTGTAGTGAGATACCACCTAAACTAACCGAAACGACATTTTACCAATTTTTTACCATTTCGTTCCCTGTGCAGACGTACCCAGGCTACCCTCCGCTGCTATCCGAACACGGCTGGGACCCGAGGCTACCGGACATGAGGGCCTACTTCCGCGCCTTCGGACCCAGCTTCAAGGCGGACTTTGACGTAAGTTTCAACCTTACAGGGAAGGAAATAAAACATCAATGGAAAAAAGAACAAAAGAGGACTGTGACCTAAGTTTCAACCTCACACGAGGGTCGGCAAAGAAAACGTCAACAAAAAGAACAAACGAGAACTATGACGTAAGTTTCAATCTTTCAGGGGGACCAACAATTACCGTATTTTTCACTAAGAAAACATCAATGGAAAAAGACGAAAGACAATGTAGTAGCGCCATCAAGAATATGTAACTTAATGTGTTAGTACTAGTGCCACCGCAATGACAAAAAGAATTTCAGAATGAAATCATGGGCGTGAACAGTATAATACTATAACGTTTTTTTTTTAGAAAAAAAGAACATATACGGCCAACTTCCAACTTACTTTTCAGCAGTAATAGATTTTACAACACATGTCCTCTTCTATATCTTATAATGGGAATATATATCGATCAACACGTTGTCAATTTCAAGAGGCAGTCACGACTAGAAGATAAGGAAAGGTTCTCTACATCTATCGTGGGTGGAATTTCTAATCCGTTAGGAGCGTCTTCATCAGATTATACATTCTATCCATCAGATTGTTTCAAACCAAGCCATGACGCACGTGCTACAGATCGTTTGGCCTGATGATCATTTACAAACCATCGCCGCGTGCATTCAAAGGTGCTACCAACCCCCGTAACGACTGAAGGTGCACTCTCACCGCCACCGGACGTTGGGCACGCTTGCGGCATTCCTGCGTTCGTTCACTGCGTCACTGTTTTGTTGTTTTCGCCGATTTTTTATAATTCAGATATTGCGTAATACGTAAAAGTATAACATAGAAGACGACAAAATACACAAAAAGTAAGAAAATTCGTTGAGTATCTTTCGAACCCCGCAATGCCGCAAGCGTGCCCCACGTCCGATGAGAGTGCAAACTGATGCCGTGTTTCTGATTAAGGTTCTGAAAGATAGGGGCATGAACTATAAAGGTTGCATTTGAAAAAAGAACTATTTGGTCGAAGTGATGATGAAGATACAGGTAAGAACTGTAAAGCTGAGAAGCATCAGCCCACTGGTATTTTTATAATAGTAGTTCAATTAAGCAGCTTCACATTGTACAAGCACAATTTTCTATCGCAACGTTGATAAAAATGACAGGCTAATACAAACCAACCGGTTCCCCGACATAAATCCGAAACAGCATTTTGTGTACCAAGACAGTTGAACTTTGCAGAAAACGTGCATATGGCTGTCCCCGAAAATGCCAGAGGTTAGCGATCGTACGACGATCGCACGACCTATGTGACCGCGCCCTAACATATAAAGGAAAGATGACATATTTTTCGAGGCCTCGCTAGTTGAACAAATTTGGTATCAAAAGGCTACAGTTGTGGGGAGAATGTTACGTCAAGTCGAGGCCATCCCTGTTGACTAGCGTCCAGACTCCAGATTGATGGAGAGGCATATTCAGAAAACCATCACATGGTCTGTGGCTAGTTCTGGTCTACAGAATGCCAAATTGACTGTTTCAAACGCCTTTCTGCACGCGTTAACACGTGTGGGCCCCACACACCCGGATAAGATGTAACGTGATAAATGTCTTCTATCTCCTGGCGCTGGTACAGAGACTGAGCCCCATTTTACGGTCTGGAGAAGTTCTCTATCTGCGGAATGATAAATTGGTTGTATCTTTCTAGGTTCCGCCTGGTGTATCACGAGTGTTTCTGTATCAATAGTTACGTGCTGCTATATACATGTACATGGATTTATGAGCGAAGTCTAGTAGTTAGCGACATTGCCTCTGGACCAAGTGGTTGGGAGTTGTTTGTTTGTTTGTTTGTTTGTTTTATCTAGATCTTCATTAGTGTATACATAATTTTATCACACTATTCTTTCTGGGGTCTATTTAAGTACAAATAATGAAATTTAAAACCCATACAACAATACAGAAAATTAAACGTAATAATTGTCATTGTCAATTAAACATACGACTAAATTTATATGACTAAATTAAGGATCAGCGATCACCCACTCCAAATTGAAGCTGGCAGATACACCCGAACTCCTCCTGACGATAGAATATGCATGTTTTGAAATAAGAGTGTCAGATGTATAGAAAATCTATTTACATACTGATGTAATAATTGTCATTGTCAATTAAACATACGTCATACAAAATTAAACGTAATAATTGTCATTGTCAATAATATGAAGTGGACGGTTGTTTTAAATTGCAATATTTTGAAATATTGCAGTTTCAAACCACTGTCCGTAGACTTGATATCCCTAATTAAACCTATCTTTATAAACAGCGGATATAGATCACCCCACGGATAAAGGTGAACTAGCGTTAGTAATATTTGTAATATTGTCTAAGACTGTTGAATTCATGCTCTGGCGACTTCATCAGTATAAAGCAACTCTTGTCTTTCTGTACCCTTCGTCTACATGTAATAATATTTTATATCCCTAGGTGGCGCCATTCGAATCGGTTAATCTCTACCCTCTCATGTGCCAAGTGCTGGGCGTGGCACCGGCTCCGAACAACGGCTCCCTCTCATTGGTCGGGAGCATGCTACGAGATGACGTCAGCAGTGGACAACTCGCCGTAGTAAACACGGCGGCTGTAACTATGGCAACTGCAGCCGCCATCTTGTTAGGTTGTCAGACTTACTCTTAATTTTACCAAGGAGCTTTGATGAAACGAACACAATACATTGTATTATATTTTAAAGAAGAGTGCTTTATTGGTCTTATTCGATTTAGACAAAAAAAAGTTTAACTTTACACTAGCCATAACATTGGGATAGGGTTAACATAAGACAAAACCGTCTCAAAAATAACATTACGGACCAATGTTCGTTTGACCCGGAAATCATCAACAGAACGTACCTGTATGTTACACAACCTAATCAATCAAATCATATCAATACAAAGAATGTATAAACCTTACAGTGTGTGAAATATAAAGAACGTTTTTACAAACGTGTGAGTCCAAGCAGTGAGTCAATGACCTGTAGAATCGAAACTTAATCGAAGTGGGGCAAAGGGTAACTTTAAACGGAACACTATACATTAACGCTGAACTCTGAGCTTCCTCATAACAGCCTGCGTAGTTTGTGGTGCTTCCCGCGAGCTACGCTGCCCTTTTAAAAAGAAAAGTAAATGCCATATGGTCATGTATGCAACAGAAAACAGTATGCATATTGAACAGTACCAGTAGTGTATATGATTGTCGTCACAACATTTAAAGGTTTAACAGAAACTTTCCTTAGGACAAAAGGGAGTCCTGCAGAGAGACGTGGCGTGAGTACTAAATCTATGCTTGGCGTTTGAATTCTACTCAGTGACGCAATGCCTATGATTGTACACTTTGCACTTGGGGTGGGTATCGGTACATTGTACCGGCACAAAATCGGTTTTTCTTATGGAAAAACCGGACCTGAAAAAAATCGATGGACCGGATGTTGGACCTATCAAAAAATGAACAGATTATATGATCAGGAATTCAAAAGTTTTGGGGGGTCTTACCGGTCGAAGAAAATAACAAGAGTGAAGTAGAGTAAAGTTTATAGTCATTTCTACCTAGGGGCTTTGATGAAAACTTGTTTCTACAAAGTTTTACAGTCAATCGTACTTGTAGGGCAGAAATAGACCATTGTTTTGAGTATTGTCCATTCACATGTTTTCACCTACTGAATCAGGTCCAGGTCCGGACCTGGACCTGATCCGCGGGACCTGAACCGGACCTGGATTTTCTGTACCGGTACCGGTACCCACCCCTACTTTGCACAATTTAACGACAGCTCTATGTACAGGATTAGGTTCTTTGATTCAGCTGCAGCCCCGTGGATAAAAGTAGTCTCTACCAAACTATTCGTTATATGTCACTTGAAAAATTGGCCAAGGAGACAAATAACTTGCCAGAGGAGATAGCCGATCAGAGGAGAAAAGCTTGCTAACTTCGGACTGACTCTCCAATTATTCCCTTTTTTGACGAATTCTACTCTCCATACCCCCGTACAAACGCCTGTTAGAGGCTAGATGAAAACAAACATGGCGCACTTCTGCATAAAGATACAATTCTGCATAAAGATACACCTTCACCAAAGTGCCAGAGCCCTCAACAAAATGAGGTTGGCGCTTAAAAGGGAGAAGAAGAAGAAGACTTAAAAGTCTGCCCGATGTTAGGGTACCAGACGTTACGTCAATATATTATGGGTTGTGATACTAAGATCTTATCAACAACAAAACAGCTTTGATAAGGTAACGCACTTAAATAGTCTAGAGTAGAGTAGATTCATCCCTCAAGCTAGCTACCCGACATCTTGCACACTGCAGTCGTCCCTCAGCAAGACATCTGGAGCCGCATAGTTCAAGTTTTGAGCTTTTATTCAGCCTTTCGGCCAAACTAGTTTTGCTACGTACAGCTTCTTCAGTGGCCACTAATGGAAAGA
>NC_049990.1:4348288-4358176 GCF_000003815.2 Branchiostoma floridae
GGAATGCAGAACAGATGTGACTTGGCAGAGGGACAAAAAACTGGTCCCTGAAAATTTGTGGGGTTAGTAGGGTTTAGACTAAATGCCTGACAGCTACAAGTGTTTACATCTGTCAACATGCAGCTAATGGTACCAGGCATACAATAGTCAGGAAATTTTCTTGTTTTTTTGTTTATTTTGAAAGGGTTTTTAGCCAGAATATTCTCAATTTCTTAAAACATCATCAACTCAGTGCTTTGGATCATCAGGCACCAATTTTGGCACCTCATGATACTGATGATAGAATGATGTTATATGGTTAGTCTAGTGACAATGAGTACAATGGTTTAATTCAATGAAAAATGGCCACAAAGTTTAGAGTTATAAAATAATATTGTCAATTATATCTTCTCAGTAATGTTTTTGCTGTTGTTGATTATCAACATTCATTTAAATGTGGCAGTGTTAAAAATTGTTCAGTGTATGAAATGACTAGAAATAACGTTATCTACTAGTAACTTAAGCCTTCTTCATTCTCAGAAGTTTTTGTAAGATTTTAGCATTATTATCTGATAAAACTTGCTAGTATCTTATATTAGGGTTAAGGAATTGTTGGTCAAGGAATACCCCTCAACTATTCTAACTCGTGGATGCTAACAACTTCTTTATCTTGATATCTTTAGGTCTGAAAAAGGGACCCCATCCTTTTGAACCTTCAACATAACAGTGGAGCAACAGCACCTTCACAGCTCACTCACTCCACCTAGTGACCATCCTCAGTACTGCAACCCACTACCACCTCCACAACCAAGCAGCAGAATGGAGAACCAACCCAACACTGTTACCAATCCTATGACCACTCAGGGCCTCCAACCGTTGGCTTATCAGCAAGGTTATATAGTCCAACAACAGCAACCTTCGCAACCTTACAGACTGCCTAGTCCTATACAGCCAGAATTCCCTGTGATCACAAACAACTTTCCCGTCGGCAACGTTACTCAATCCCAGATGATGCAGCCAAGAGGTAATGATTGTGTACTACAGAGAAACAGCGGTGGGTCCACTGCGCTGATCTCACCACAGTACTTTCCATTCCAAGTCGTGAGGCCGTATTACAGTCCTCACAGACCCCAGCCACATGCCGCCATGCCTTATGCCAGAAACTATACTGATCAGAACATGGAAGTTAGGACAGCAATGACAGATCCCCAGACAGGCGCTTGGAATAGAATGCAGCAGCCGGTGTATGAAGAATCCCCACAGAAGGGGACAGGCACCGAGGAATCAGCACCATGGACAGCTAACCAGCAGATGAAACAGGCAGCCAATGTTGGGGCAGCCTCCTCAGGCTCAGGGCACAAGGTTTGTTTATACTCTATAGATTTATATATAAGTTATAACTCAAGTGTGAGTTAACTTGCCTCAGAGATCAGGCAGATTTGAATGTTATCTATTGGAAGCCTGAATCACCTCATTTTCTTAACTTTTGGCGCATTTTGCATTGAAACATGTGTTTGTCATGGGAATGACATACTGTAAATGCATTTAAGTTCGCGGAGATTTTTTTTCGCAGTAGCGGGAAAATGGACTTTTTGCAGTGGTTTTAATTTCACCGCAGCACCATGTACTGTAGTCTCTTACTCACTGTTATGGAGAAATGTTCACGGTGGTTTTAATTTCGCGGTTAAGAGGCCTCCGCGAAAACCGCCAACCTTAATCCACCGCGAAAGTTTCTGCAATTACAGTAAATGAAATACAGTGTATTCTGCATCACCCCTAGTCCCAGCCTTCAACCGCCTGGCGCAGTCGGCATGGTACCTCAAATGATACAGAATACATCATATTGTATTCTATTGTATATGTCAGATCTTTTGCTGAAGTCTTTGTTTCCTGTCCTGTTTAGCCGCCCTGTGCAGTCTGCCACTGTCCATCCACCGGTCTGCACTATGGAGTGTACGCCTGTGAGGGGTGCAAGTCCTTTTTCCACAGGGCACATAAAAGAGGTAGGAAATGTCTTCTCTAATGGGTTTGTTCAAAGCAATTTACAAGTGGGTAGAGTGTTTGCCTTGCAGTTGGTAGGTCGCAAGTTTGATCCCTGGCCTAGTATGACATAAAAGACACCAAACTACACAAGGCGTAAAAAGAATAGTCATGGGAATTATTTGTGTACATTTGTATATTTTTTACTTAGTAATATGCATTTCAAAGTTGTCCCCAGTTTGGAAATGTGACGTTAGCCTAAACAGATAAGTAGTGGTCTTGGACCACAAGTTAGCAACCATGCACTGGGTCTTCTGCACCTCAATGTATGCCGAGAATAAGCATGACGATAAATATGTTTTCAGTGTTTTAAAACCAAGTCTTTTCCACCTTGCAGCCCACCCCTACGTGTGCCCGGCCAACAACAACTGTGTGATTGACCGCAGGCTGAAGAAAAACTGTCCTGCCTGCCGACTCAAGAAGTGCCTGGCTATGGGCATGTCTTTTGAAGGTAGGGGAACAATTAGGTTGGCTAGAAAATAGAATAACCCGCTTTACAATCTGAGACTCACACTCAAATAGGAGATTTTTAACATGATATACAATCAACTATTTTTTCAGATATCTAGAATGGAGAGCAACATTCTGAAAGTTAAACTAATTTCTGACTCAAAAATTCTGTTTACCCCAAATTTGACTGTCCAACTCTAGTCTCCGGATCTGTCACTCATGATCATCATTTTTGCTGAGAGATATTAGTCAGTAATGTAGTATACATTTTAGCATTAATATTCTGTCTACTGTGTGTAAGGACGGTTTTTCTTTGATTTCTTTTTTAAAACTAATATTGCACATTTGTAACATGCAAAAAGCGCTCTGTTACTTTTAAACCCTTTCTTGTACATTCTGCAGAACATGCTGTACCCAACAGAGCAACCAAGAAGAAACCCAAGAAGACCAAACGATCTCCCAAGAGGGCAAAAAAATCTCACCCCGACCCCCCTGCAGAAGAAACACCCCCCGAGCAACAACTCATAGTGAGCCCCACCCTCCCCCTGTATAACCCCACGGTGCCGCTGATCTCACATCTCGTCAGTATTGAGCCTAACCCCATCCTGACGGGGTACAACCCACAGTGCACACCCACTGAGGGGTATCTCATGGCACTGGTCACAGATCTGGCCAACAGGGAGATAGAAGGGCTGGTGGACTGGGCTGCACGGCTGCCAGGTGTGTATACTACTGTAAATGCAGAAATGTTCGCGGTGGATTAATGTTCGCGGTTTTCACGGCGGCCGCTTCACCGCAAATTTAAAACCACCGCGAATATTTTTCCATAACAGTAAGAGACTACAGTGCATGGTGCTACCGCGAAATTAAAACCACCGCGAAAAGTCCATTTTCCCGCTACCGCGAAATTTAATCCCCGCGAACTTAAATGCATTTACAGTATTAGGATTCTTGATAAGGGTACGGTCACATACTTGTAAGTCATTCAATCATCATATGATTTTGATGCAATATGATTTTTAACCAAGCTGTGACAGAACCAACCACTTACAAGGATCTAAGACATCCTTTTGTGCAGCAAGCCAGCTGAACTTTGCAGGAAACATGCATGGCTGCCGCCCAAAATTCTAAGTTAGCTATTGTACAATGATCTCACGACATATGTAACCACACCCTAATATTATAACTACATTCATTGCCAATAGTTAATCAGAACACTATGTTCTGCAATAGAGACTGCGCTGCAAGATTTATGTAGAACTATGTAGAAAGTCATATGTAGAAAGAACCAAGCCAAAACAAAACTTTTAAGATTTTGCAATACACGTAAATCAGATCCTAAATTGCTGTAATCTCAAAATGTAAATAGATTGAGTCTTGCACGGTACTAGTGAGGTCTCGACGAGGTTGAAGGTATATCCGACAGGTCACTGAACTCACCCTTTGTTTTGGACTTAGTGGTATTGTTGCTATATTCTTGGTTTTTGTTCGCAGGTTATGGCATGCTCCCAATGGATGATCAGGTCAACCTGATCCGAACGGTGTGGTTAGATCTTCTGATGTTGGGGTTGGTGTGGAGGTCCATGGAACATCGCGGGGAATGGCTGGTGTTTGCACCCGACCTGCTCATGGACAGGTGAGTGTTTGTTTGTTTGTTTGTTTGTTATTTACAGTAAGAGTTGTGGCTGTTGATGTTAGGGCTGGTGTGGAGGTCCATGGAACATCGTGGGGAGTGGATGGTGTTTGCACCCGACCTGCTCATGGACAGGTGAGTGTTTGTTTGTTTGTTTGTTTGTTTGTTATTCAAAGTGAGAGTTGTGGCTGTTGATGTTAGGGCTGGTGTGGAGGTCCATGGAACATCGTGGGGAGTGGCTGGTGTTTGCACCCAACCTGCTCATGGACAGGTGAGTGTTTGTTTGTTTGTTATTTACAGTGAGAGTTGTGGCTGTTGATGTTAGGGTTGGTGTGGAGGTCCATGGAGCATCGTGGGGAGTGGCTGGTGTTTGCACCCGACCTGCTCATGGACAGGTGAGTGTTTGTTTGTTTGTTTGTTATTTACAGTGAGAGTTGTGGCTGTTGATGTTAGGGTTGGTGTGGAGGTCCATGGAGCATCGTGGGGAGTGGCTGGTGTTTGCACCCGACCTGCTCATGGACAGGTGAGTGTTTGTTTGTTTGTTTGTTATTTACAGTGAGAGTTGTGGCTGTTGATGTTAGGGTTGGTGTGGAGGTCCATGGAGCATCGTGGGGAGTGGCTGGTGTTTGCACCCGACCTGCTCATGGACAGGTGAGTGTTTGTTTGTTTGTTTGTTATTTACAGTGAGAGTTGTGGCTGTTGATGTTAGTGCTGGTGTGGAGGTCCATGGAGCATCGCGGGGAATGACTGGTCTTTGCAACTGACCTGCTCATGGACAGGTGAGTGTTTTCACCTGATTAAGGGAGCAATAACCTCCCTAAAGTATCATAGTTTCTTCCATAATTCCTCAAAACATTTCTGATGAGGATCCTCACATCTAAATGTGTTTTGGTTTAAGACTTATTATCAACAAGAGCAACCAGGTTGCTAGACTGGGAAGCCATCCCCAAATCCTGTGTTCAAGAGGCTTGAGTTTTATTGCAGGCTACTACAACACAACACCCTACCAACATGTTTGCAACAATTTGAAAAAAAAACACAATGTCATGTCAAAAATTTGAAAGGATTATTTGCCTTATTCTCAGCCCTACAGTCGCAGTCTTCTTCCAAAATTGCTGAAGAGAATTGATTTTTTTCTTCTGTTGTAACAGATCGCTGTGCAGACTGTCCGGTATGGAGTACATCTGCACACCCATGCTGGAGTTTGCCCGGCAGTTTGCTGACCTGCAGGTGCCTCAGGAGGTCTATGTGTGTCTCAAGGCACTCACTTTATACACTACAGGTAAGTATGGGCTTTCGGTACACTGAAAGCTTAGTTTCTGAGTGCAAGTCCTGTAGCTCCTGTTTTAGTGGGTGGTCACGCAGAGGGTGTTCCTCTCTAAGCATTCATTCAAAGAGCTGCACCGCTGCCTCCTCCTGTCTCACTTTCACTGGGGGCAGGTTGGGGATACTCACGTCTGCCTCCCAGGGAAATGATGATTACTGTAATTCCTGATTTTTTCAATGCACTGTTATGTTCACGGTTTTCACAGTGACGACTGTAACATGAACTTATCATTACTGATAACAAATAATTCACAGACTTTTTAATGTGCACCTGCTGCGACAGTGCACATTTAGTTCCGAGAACAAGTTAAATTTTCTCAGACCGTGAAAGTTTGGTACCAAGAAGACAAAGTGAATTACAGTATCGTTTCCTATTCCTCAGCTGTGAGCTCTGAAGAAGAGGCCATGAGTTTCATTCTGGCTGTATCGCTCACCCAAGTAATAGGATGGGACATTAAGCCATTGTCCTCTGTTCACCATGCTTGTCAAAAAGAGCTAGGTAATTTAAAGCTATGGATACTTTACATAGCATCTGGTCTGTCTGTCATGACCAATAGAAGGAAAGCTCTTCAGTGAGCTAAACTAGATTGATTGGACTTTCACTTTCTTAAATCACAGCTGTGAGCAGACTTCAGGACTACCGCCAGGTGCAGCGGCTGAAGCAGGACATTAACGAAGCTCAGAGGTTTTAGGACAGTGAGAGGGATTCTAACACCTAACTCTTTTCTTATCACATAATGTTATTGCCTGTATCTTAGCCTTGAGCAGGCTTCAGGACTACCGACAGGTGCAACGGCTACAGCAGGACATTAATGAAGCTCATGTCATGGGAGGCTCGTTATCATAAATTTAATGAATTCTCTAGCGATGGCCAGAGCCTCACTTAATGTGACAAGGATGGTTTTAGGACAGTGAGAGGGATTCTAACACCTGACGCTTTCCTTATCACACATTGTTTTGTGTTTCTTAGCCGTGAGCAGGCTTCAGGACTACCGCCAGGTGCAGCGGCTTCAGCATGAGATTAACGAAGCCCTAGCGGAGGCCTGTAGCAGCACCTTCGGTTTCTCCCCCGGGAACATCGCACGGCTCATGATGATCGTGTCACAGGTAGATAGATGGTTTATTGCGCAATAATTGCATCAATGTATGGCAATGTATAGATAACAGAAGTTACAGTCTAATACTACATGTACACTTTATATTATCACAACAGTTTCAGTTACTACAATACTAGTGGACAGTATCACGAGTGGAATCTACGGTAGGTGACTTTGCAACAATTAACAGTTGTCAAAAATCATTCAGGAATGGTACACTGTCAGTTTCTTTTTTTGCATGGCGTGATAAATGTATTGACCTAGGTGGATAGATGTGGGATCATGACATAATACATTGAAGGTTTCACTACTTGTGTGTGGTAGAGATACATGTATATCTGACTTACATGTGATTGATCGTATCGCAGGTCCGTCAGCTGAGCTCGCTGGGCGTGGACCATCTCAACAGGCTACGGGGGGCAGAGACTGTCTCTGTTGAAGGTTGGTGTCGTTTGTTTATTTATTTGTTTGTTTTGCACAAAATGATAATCATGGTAGGATTGACCATTAGGGCAATTGTAGAGAATCACGCTACAGAAAGGGACGCACACTTGAGAGACATCTGCCGTGCTGGTCGGCTGGGCTATAGCAATACAGCCTAATAGTATCCATTCCATTGCAAACTTTTAAGCTATCATTAATTGTGTCAACTTTGCCTGTGGCATTTCCCAGACTCATGTTTTTGACTGGATTATTATCCATGTCGATGTTGGCTACATTCTGCAGATCAAGACAATACTGGATAGGATTTCTTGATCAGAAATGATTTATTCATTTATAGACCTTGTAAACAATGGGAAGTCCCTTGCTTCAGTCAAGCTAGACTGATTCCCAATGGAATACAAAAATATACCGTATCATAAGCAACCAATAATTTAGAATTTTATCACCTTTTTATAACCCTTTAAAATTCTTCAATTTATATCAGTCTATGTTATTTATATATCTATATGATAATATTATGTACTATGTAATGTATGTATATACAAAAAAATATAGTATCAAAGGCATTTATTGATTTCATAGTTGGTCTTGAACTTGCCTTCCCTCCAGGCTTGCTGAGAGAGATAGTTGACGAGCCCCCGAGGATCACAGAGATAGAAGACTCACCTGTGTCTGCTGAAGGGAACAAGACAACGTCTAGGTCTGCGGGGAGAACAGAGTGTGCAGCATCTACATCATGTACGGCACAAGACGGTGGGTAACAAGCTTTTTAAAACAATTGATTAAAAAATCATATTCCCTAGTATTCACCAGCCAGATTGCCTCACAAGAACCATTTTATCTCTACTGAAATTACAGGCCCCATTTAAATCTGGTTACCTCCCAAATACTGTAAATTCATTTAAGTTCGTGGGGATTTAATTTCGTGGTGGTGGGAGAAAGGACTTTTCTAAGTGGTTTTGCATGTAAGTTTGCAGGAGCACGATGAACTGTAGTTTTTTGCAGTTTTTTGCCTGCTATTTCATCCAAAGGAATGTTTCTTCTATAATCTCAGAAGCTGTGGAGAACTCGGCAGAGGCGGAAGCAGAGGCGGCAGAGTTTGCTGCACAACTGAAGGAGGTCATGGAGGGAGAGGCGACGACGATCGCTGATGTCAAAGCCATGGCCGATCAGATGGGCATCGAGATCCTAGATCTGGATTAATCAGGATTATTGTAATCGAGCTTGATCCAGCTCAGTCTACTTTCAATTGACAGGATCAGTACCAGTGTTAGGCCACGTCGATTTAATTTGTTGGTTCTTGAATTTATTAAAAAATGTGCTTAACTGGAAAAATCATAGAGAAAATCCTCAGGATGTCATTCTTATGCCTAATGGTACAGTTTAATGAAGTGAATACAGTCATATACTCAAGATCAATTTAATGAAGTGAATACAGTCATATTCCAGATCAATTTTATGAAGTGAATACAGTCATATTCAAGATCAGTTTTGTGAAGTGAATACAGCCATATTCAATATCAGTTTTATGAAGTGCATACAGTCATATTCAAGTTCTCCTCCCTGACCTCTGGTTTTATGATGTCCGCTTGCTATATGTTCATCTTAAAATGTTTTAGAACCAACAAAGTAAATCTGTGTGGCCTTTCCTACTGTGATTTTGATCTAGAGTGATCATTATGTTAATCCAGCTTAAACTAGATCATCATGATTTGTCTACATAACTTGAGATCTGGACTGATCAGGATTTTGATCTAGATCCAGATTTAACTGAATCATCAGGATCTGATATATTAAGTGAGATTGATCTGGACTTATTGGGATTGATCTAGCTTGACCTGGCTCAAGTTAAATTGTCAATTAAGCTTTGCAGAATGTGATCTTTTATCCTGATCAAACGTGATTTAAGTTGCTGTATTACTCTGGATTTAGCAAAATAATAGAGCTGTTGGATTTGATACATGATTTGCATCTGGCTATATCTATGCATGATATAATTTGGATTCAGAATCTGACATTTGCAAGGCTTCAATCCTGAGTCTATTGAAAATCACAGAATTTGTCAATTCTACAACTGTACAGCAATAGTACAAAGTACAAAGTGAAACTACCTCTATTTTTATCTCCTTTAACATCTTTTAGGATTGGGTCTATAGGACAGTATCTAGTAGCAGCAGAGGCAAAAACTGTAAAAAAAAAAACTACTGTGGTGTGTAACTGTTACAATAATGTTGATGGCTTAAAACTAACTGTTAGGTACTCCAGAATAGTCATGATGTTCCATTAGTCTAACAAAGTGTGTTTCATGTAATTTCCTCTACATTTTTCAAACCATAATACGTACATGTACTAGGGATATTCCACACCGCATCCATGTCAAGTGCTTATACCTGTTGTACTGGACTATGTAACTTAACTGTTTGTGCCTTACACTTGCTAAATGGTCTTTATATAGCCATTTTGTTCTTTGTAACTCATGACAGCAAATTTGTAGCTTTTAGACTTATCACATATAGAAAGCAAACTACTGTCTTGGCATTAACACCAGAATAGTTATACCAGAAAAATTAGGTACAACAGTTCCACTGACCAGTCAAGTAAACTTCACTGGCTAAAACTCAAGCCAGGATAAAAAGAACTTGGCAATGTCTCATCATTTTTTACCTCCTTGTACAGAGGGTTCGTTTTCAGTTTGTTTGTTTGTGTGTCCGTAGTCATTTGGAAAGAGAGCTGATTACCACATGCTAGATTGGTACTTTTAGGAATAGCCAATGGTCATGCGATTGTCGTACGATTTTGATGCCATAGGATTTTCAAGCACGGCCGTGACGTACATAACAAACCACAGACAAGATCCAAGGCAGTTAACTTGCGGGAGACATACATTTTTGTCCCCACAATTCTCGACGTTAGCCATCG
>NC_049990.1:4358293-4420240 GCF_000003815.2 Branchiostoma floridae
GCAGTTGTGTTCATGAAGCTCGCAGAATGATGCTATTGATGAAGACCTGTTGTAAACATCCGTGCCCACAGGCAGAACAAAATGCTTCTTCCTGATAGCCAGACAATCTCCTGTCATTCATCAACAAACCAGAAGCGATCATTTCATCTTCTGACCTATTACTGCAGGGCTCCCCAGTTGAAATTTGTCTGACTGCCAGGAAGAAGAGTTTTCCTCCGCTTGTGGGCACGGATGTTTACAACAGGTCTTCATCAATAGCGTCCTTCTGTGTGCTTCATCAATATTACCACCTCACGAAGTAACCCAGTTCAGTGTCCAATATTTGTGCTTTGGCCAAGGTGATGAAATGTCCTGGCGATTCTTTATCTATGCGCGGCGACACTTTTCAAGGATTTCGACCCATCTTTCCCATCATAAATGTAACATCATAGCAACCCCAAATTCTGGAAAGGAATCCCAAAACACTACATGCCAAAATAGCTTAGTTCCAACATAACCAAACACGTAATGACCATGGTAGACTCGAAAAGTAACAGGACAAAGATCCTTGTCCATCCAGCCGAACACCTATTGGCCTTGGGAGATCCACAATGAGAAACTTCGTTTTCCTTCAGGTTTGACCAATTGGAATCAGAACATGCCAACCTTTACCAAACCAAATAAAGTCATTTGGCCAAATTTTCAAGCATCTTCACAAACCCCTGTCATTCATAAAAAAAACAAGCCTTTATCTTATCCTCTGCCCCTTACTGCAGGGCTATTATGACCAATGGAAATTTGTCTGGCTACAAGGGCACGGATGTTTACAGCAGGTCTTCATCGATACCATCATTCTGCATGCTTCCTCAATAGAACTGCAAGACATCTAGATCTGGCCATTGTATATTATAACAGTACTAGTGTAGGATGAACCGAGTAAGCACTGTCACAGAGTATCACATCCAAAGATGTCGTATTTCCAATGTGAAACATCTCGAAGATGGAAAATACAAGCAAGCTAGCTAAGCCAAGAAGACTTTGCTCATTTTCTGACCACTGCAGGGCTATCATAATCGGTGGAAATTTGTCTATCGGGAAGGAGGCTCGCGTCTTCCGATGCCAGGGGGCATAATTTTTTTTACAGCAATTCTTCATCAATACCGTCCTTTTGCACCTTTCACCAACATTGCTCCACGAAATATATCTATACTTCTGGGCATTGCAAAATAACGAGTACTAGACTGTAAGCATTACCAAATGTCTGACTTGTAACATGTCAACGATTTTGAGAAACGCGACTTATTTCCCATAACGTGTCAAAAATGGGACGCTCTAGATTCAAAGACAAACAAAACCAAACATTACATGTCCTGGGGACAAAAATTATTGTCTCAGCACACTTAAATGTGCCTCATCAATAATGTCACAAGAAACACGTGTCTGGACACTGTGCACAAGGTGAGCAGAGGAAATGTAAGATGTCGAAGATTTTGAGAAATGTGACCCATCTTTTCCATCACACATACACAACGGAAGCTCTAGATCCCAAGACAGGAACCCCAAAACATACCCTGGGGATATAAACCTTGTCAGCAGGTCTTCATCAACAGCATCCTTCCGTATATCTCATCAATATTACTAAACGGGATACATCTATATATCTGGACATTGCAAGCAGGAAAGGCAGAGGAAGGACTGTAGTCACATCCAAAAGTGCCACGGCTTCCAGCCAGACGGACAAACACATCTTTTGTAATACATTTCGCTGGTCCTTCTTCTTTGCTAACAAGCTTACCAGGTTAGTACCGTGACGCTTCTTTTTTCTTTCAGCTTCAAGGTGACATACGTAATGGCTCTTAGAACGGAAGCGCACATATCCATGCTATTTTCTCTGGTCCTTGTGACTGCTGGAGCAGCCTCGGCAAGTTTCTGCTTCCCTCGCTGTATCAATGCTAGCTGGTCTCAATGTTTAGATGACACGATGCCCGAAGAGCTTGAGTATCAATCGGGTACATGCATCTTATGCAAGCGACATAGCAATGTTAGCGTCAGCAATACTCACACCCCCACTGTACCCTGTTTGCTGGGTACGCAAAAAGCACTTGCTATCAGGGGAACTCCATTCGGTGTTCTATCACATAGGAAACTGCCATCCCTTAGCTGGTCATCAGTAGAAACTTTGGTTCTGATCGAGGATGAAATATCAGATTTGGAGCACAATACGATGATTGTGTTTCCAAATCTCAACCGTTTGAGTCTAGATTTCAACAGGCTGACACATGTCAAACAGAGCTGGTTCATCGGTCTAGAGAACCTCGGTTTGCTAACCTTATCCAATAACCGAATAGCGCAGATTGACCCGGGGTGCTTCAGCAATATGCCGGGGCTTCTCTGGCTGAGCTTGGAGAACAACGCGTTGAAGGTCGTAGACCCCGACTGGTTCCTTGGTCAAACTATGCTATTTTACCTGTACATTGGGGGAAATGACATTCAGACCATTCCTCCAAGCTCGTTCAGGAACATGAGTCTGTTTGAAATATACCTGCAGAGAAGTGCCCTGTCCTGTCTGGATTGGGGGTTACTAAAGGAACAGAAGTTTCTGGGTACCTTCTCCGTCAGCGGTAACACTCTGGAAACAGTGCACAATGAAACGCCACATAGATTGGACTGGGCTGTTTCAATACACGAGCAAATCGTATCTGTTGAGGTGCCCAACTTTCTCTATTTCTGCCTTAAGTATCAACTGTCTCAAGAAAGTAACAATAAGGCCTTTTCGTGGAGGTTTGAATCAGCTGATGCTGTACCTCATCCCGAGTCAAAACACAAAGCTGCACCTCCAGTATGTCGTGAGTTAAATGAAGGTGGATTTCCACCAAACCAAATCACTTTGCCACGTTTTGTCGTCATTGCTACGAACGACAACCCAGAAATGGGGGGCCCCAGCAACCATTCGTACCGAGAGAAGTGCAGACGGGTGTGGGAACACAACCTGGGCGTTACAGTAGCTTTGAAGGATAGCTCTGCCTTACAGCTGGTTTCCTTGGGTGTAGGGAACACAACCGAGGCAGATGTTGCTATACTGGTTGACAACACACCACCACACAACAGCACCATAGAGTCAGTCACCGATTCAAACGAAAACCAAAACAGAACCAACGCAGACACTTTCCACGCAGATAACGTAAATCTAACGTGCATTATCCTCTCGAAACACAACCAAGCCCCATTATTCTTAGCCATCCACCGAGTTCCAAACAGGCTCCCAAAAGCATGCCCTGTGCACAAAAGCGACAAAGACCAAACAAGCTTTCAGACACCCATGCCCAACACTAGGCCCCAAACAACAGAAGAGTTAAGATCTCTGACACTTGCAAATCAGCCCACAATGACATCCACATTGCAGCTAGGCACTCTCGAAACCAATCTTGACCAATTCACGAGTACGCCCGCACCAAAGTTCCCTGTCATCCCAGTTGTTGTCTCAGTCGTAGGCATTCTGATCTTGTTCCTCTCCTTGGGATTTCTGCTGAAGAAGTGCCTGTCGAAGTTAAGAAAAGGGAACAGTTTACAGGACAATATGGATGGCAGCAATAGACAGGTAGCAACGATTACTGGTCTTGTCACCTGCACCTCAATGCCTTCGGCCCTCCAATCTGCTTCTGCTCAGGGGCCTCCTACCCTCCAACATGACTACACTGAGATCCCAGATCATGTAGCTGCTGCTCAAAGGCCTCTGCCTGCCCTTCCACACACCTACGCAGAGATCCCAGATCATTTAGCTCTTGCTCAGCGGCCTCTACCTGCCTTCCCACTTTTGCCATGCAATGTTAGCCTAGGTGTTGCAAAGCCCGCAGGGGAAAACAAGTATAACACGCTTCCTGCCGTAAGACGTACACGACAGGAGAGCCAAGATGTCACAGCGTCTTGCGATTCCCTGCCTGCTCTCGTCCATTCCTTAGAAGTCTCTGAACGTAACATCTTAGAGAGTCCTGATGAGGAACCCATTCCCTTATACAGTGCTGCTGCAGAGCCCTCGCTTTCTACACTCACACAAACCGGGCAGAACTTTCCAATCTACCAGGGAAGTTGCCCTACTTTGCGAAGTCCGCAGCCGACTGCAGGTAGACTTGTTACGTATGGCCTGCCCATGAAAGATATGCACCGTTGTGGTAGACTATATGGGTCTCCTCAAAAGAATTTGCCATATGTCATCTTAGGGGAGGAAGCCCAAAGTATAACGCGCCGACGATTTCTTCCCATCTCGTCTAGCCCCTATTGGCAATGGGAGACCCCGGGCGAGGGAACTCCAAACACACCACGGCGTGCGTCCCTCCCCCTACCCACACTACCTAATACCTACCGGCCATGGGAGATACCCTTGCAGGGAACCCGTAACACACCACGGTGTGCGTCCCGACCCACACTGCCTAACACCTACTGGCCATGGGTGATACCAACAGGGAAGGAAACCCGTAACACACCACGGCGTGCGTCCCTCTCCCTACCCACACTGCCTAACACCTACTGGCCATGGGAGATACCCATGCAGGGCACCCGTAACACACCACGGCGTGCGTCCCTCCCCCTACCCACACTGCCTAACACCTACTGGCCATGGGAGATACCCATGCAGGGCACCCGTAACACACCACGGCGTGCGTCCCGACCCACACTACCTAACACCTACTGGCCATGGGAGATCTAGATTACTGGGGAGGGAACCCAAAACACGCCATGGCGTGCGTCCCTCCCCCTACCCACACTGCCTAACACCTTCTGGCCATGGGAGCTGACAGTAGGCAGGGTAGGGTACCCGTAACACACCACGGCGTGCGTCCCTCCCCCTCGTCACACTACCTAACACTTACTGGCCAGGGGAGACCCCAGGGGAGGGGCTATGTAACACATCACGGCGTGCGTCCCTCCCCCTACCCACACTGCCTAACACCTTCTGGCCATGGGAGCTGACAGTAGGCAGGGCAGGGTACCCGTAACACACCACGGCGTGCGTCCCTCTCCCTCGTCACACTACCTTACAGTTACTGGCCAGGGGAGACCCCAGGGGAGGGGCTATGTAACGTATCACGGCGTGCGTCCCTCCCCCTACCCACACTGCCTCTACTGGCCATGGGAGATCTAGATTACTGGGGAGGGAACATCCCACGGCGCCTCCCCCTCCTCACACTGCATAACACCTACTAGCTATGTGAGGCGCCAGGGGCAATGACAGACTACCAAAAAGTAAATTGACAAATCATAAACTCCCATACCATATACCATGCCAGATATTCAAATACACTGTTTTTGTCAATGAAAAAAGGCGCCACTGCGCATCATATGATCATGTAACCTTTTTCTGTAGGGCAATAGATATTGGTCTGTAATTAAGGAAGGTCCGGATTGTTGCTCACCCTTGTCAACAGCTTTACATCGACAGCAACTTACATTCCAATACTGCAGCATACAGTGCACCTCTCTCTCTCTCTTTCCAAAATCATATCCAGTAGCTTGATTTACTGCTATTTGGCATATAGTATTACTATGTTAAACCTTCATCGACGTATCAGAGATGCATTTTGTCCACAAACAGCAGACCGATTTCAATACTTCCGACTTGAGAAATTCAGACAAGGGTGAACATGAGTAAACGTAGCTTATGCAAAACCATGTGTCCTTCGCATGAGGGATAACAAAGGCCTGCAAAGAGATATCATACTTAATTCCAACAAACAAGTTTTGGGTATAGATCATGAAAGTAAATTATGAATAGGAGGATCTTACTTGCATAATTAATAAGACAAAGTCTAAAAGATGGAAGTGTGTGACGTGTTTGAGTTGATATTATTAGACATAAATTACGAAATTGTTTGCAAAGTTTTGGAAAGGTTTTTGGAAAGGTTTAGACACGTGCATTTGTAGCATGAGTTACATGTACGCAAAATTGCATAATTGCCTCCAAGTACGACGTTATGTTTTCGTTGTGTGTCAGTGAATGTTTGTGATGATGTGTGTTCGTAGATATTTGAATGCAACTAAGTGAGAGGAAGATAGTGCGAAGGAGATTACAAAGGTAAATGGGACCAATGGAGGCCACTAATTCGGAGGGAGTACTTGTTCAATTATGTCAGTCTGTGGCAGTATTTGTTAGCTGTGTAATACATGTACGTTAGTACCTAATCAGGAACATTGTTAACAAAAGATTGGGAGATATTCAAGATGGCGGCGCGGGTGTAGGACCCATGTGTGTGAGCTCCGCAAACCTTCCGGAATTTTAAGCTAAAAGCAACAAATATTCTTTTGTATCAGCGTTCTAGCCATCGTCCTTGATTTTTCTGACTCTGTGCATGTGACAGTTGGTGAAAATGGGCACACGGAAAAGGCGTGGGGCAACAACTAGACTCGAGTCAACAGGCGACTTTTCAGATAATGGCGACGATAAGGACCCACCCGACTTCGAATCGTTTGTCAGAGAGCAGTTCAGCAAACTGTTGGACGGCCAAAAGTCCTTACGTGCGGAGGTACGTGCTCTTGAGGAAAACCTGGAGAAAAATGTACAGATATTGGAGGATCGTTTGGGCAAAACTGAAGCAAAAACAAACGAGATACAGAAGAAACTGCGTGAAATCGACGAGGGCGCTAATCGAATCAACGAACGGGTGCAGTCAGCGACCGAGGGAATCGAAGAACTACAACGGAAATGCAATAAACTGGAACGTTTTTCGCGTAGAAACAACATCAGGATCATCGGTAGAAAGGTGGAGAAGGGGGAGAACTGTCTAATCACCGTAAGGAAGATCCTGCACGAGAAATTCGGACGGACGGATATCAAAATTGAGCGAGCCCACCCTGACGGCCCCCCCAACAAACATGGCGGGGACAAGACACCCCAGCACATTCTTTTCAAAGTGAACAGCTACCAGGACAAGATTCACCTGATGAAAGCCTCGCGGGAGCAGCTCAAGAACGAGAACTATTACTTCACTGATGACTTGACAGCCGTTGACTTACAAGAAAAACGTAAGTGGAAAGACAAAGTGAAACAAGCCTATGACAATGGAAAAAAGTATCGGTTTTTCAACGGTTTTTGGAGAGATACTCAAGGAAAAGCTGTGAGCTTTACTTAATGTCTCAGTAATGATTATTTCAGGATGAGATGAGAATGTCTGAATGCTATCTAGATAGCCTTGGCTCGATTCTCATAATTTAATTATTATTTGATATGTTATTGTATTGTTATCGTCTGATTTTCCTTTAGTTACAGGGCTTGCCTTGATTATCTTCTGTTACCATTGATCCATATATTGACTCTATGACAATTTGATTTGAAGGTTTGCCCTGTGAAGTTTCATTATGTTATTCTTATGTTGTAGTGCCTGCTATTAATTCCTTTTGATGTTGTTACCAACTCCGAAGCGTGAGTAGTGAATGAATGAATACCACAGTAACCTTGTCTCGATTTCCTAAGATGGCCAATTTTTTTTTTTTTTTTTTTTTTCTACTGTTGCGCTTTACTAGATATATAATTACAGGGCTTGACTTGTTTTTTTGTTATTGATCCACATACCAAAATTGATCCGTATATGACATTTTGATCTGAAAGGTTAGCCCTGTCTTGAAAATTCTCGGTTAAAATGTAAATGAATATATTAAAATGTAAAATAGGAGCCAATCATGCAAATTATGTTAACGGCCGACCGACGGATGGTCAGGGCGCCTGAAACCCTGTGTATATGTCTTTGTTTCATCATTTCTGGGAACCATCCTAGCACGTTATATGCTGTTAGATTTTGTTTAGTTTCTAAGGTGGTTGACACCCTACCTTTGTTTGTTAACTGTGTTTCCGTTATCTTGAGTTATATCTGTATGTGTGTTTATGTTCAATATCTGGCTTACTCATGTAACCCAGTGGATTTTTGTGCATGTTCGGATACCACGGATCCTGAAATTGTTATATATATGTATGTCGTAATCAAGTACTCCCATAGTTACACATTACTTTTTATGAACGAAAAACCTCTGACATGAGTACTACCATTGGTTCATATAACGTAAATGGCATTGCAAACCCACGTAAAAGACGTGAAGTGTTTAACTGGCTTAAAGAAAAAAATTATGACATAATTTGTTTACAAGAAACCCATTCATCACCAGAACACGAAATGGCCTGGAAACAAGATTGGCATGGGGAAGTCTTTTTTAATCACGGAACAACAAACCAACGGGGAGTGTTGATTCTATGCAAGGAAAACTTAAAATTTACTATCAATAACTGTTCTAGAGATGATGATGGGCGACTGTTGATAATAGACATTTCTATAAATGACTTGAATTTCTGTATTTGCAATTTGTACGCACCAAATAGGGACAACCCCGACTTTTTTGACAATATTGAAAAATTGATGTCTAACTATAATCATGGAAATTTTATAATCGTTGGGGATTTCAATACAGTCCAGAACGCCAAATTAGATAGAGCCGGACGAAACCCAGCGGTCTATCACCCAAATGCACAGCAGAAAATTAATGATCTTATGTTTGCTTTAGAATTGGTTGATGTATGGCGATATAAACATCCTAATACAGTTAGATTCACATGGAGAAGGGGGAAACAAGCCAGCCGTTTGGATTATTTTCTGGTTTCTTTTTCGCTTTTAGCAGATATTTCAAATGTTAGAATTTTGGACCGGCTCAAGTCCGATCACAAGATTATTTCACTAAATATACAAACCGTTAAACACCCACGTGGGAGGAATTATTGGAAATTCAACCAAACATTGCTGACAGATGTAAATTTTCAGCAGAAAACTGAAGAATTCATTGATGAGTTTTTTAGATTCAATATTGGTACGAGTGACCCGTTAACGGTATGGGATACTTTTAAGTGTTGTTTTAGAGGACACACAATCAGTTTTGCCTCCAAGAAACGAAAAGAATTTATCTCAAAAGAAAATGATATCAAAAAACATATCGAACAGTTAAACGAAAAATTAGATGAGACAGATGAGCCTTCACAAACTGTACTTGACGAACTTAGCTCACTACAGAGTGAATTAGAGATACTATATGAACAGAAATCAGATCAGATGTTCTATAAACAGAGAGCTGATTGGATGGAATTTTCTGACAGGTGTACGAAACAATTTCTTGATCTTGGTCGACGAAATTCCTCTAAGAAAAATGTTATAAATTTGAAAACAACAGACGGAGAAAATATACAGGACCCTAAACGGGCTATAGAAGAAATCAAGTCATTTTACCATTCTCTTTATTCCTTTAGCGATCCCCCTAAAGACTTAGATGATGATAATTGTGAACCCTTTTTTCCAGGTGACCTACATGTACATTTAGATACTGAACAGAAAAACTCCTGTGAGGGCCTTATTACAGAAAAAGAGCTATGGGAAGCCATAGATAGTTTTAAAGAAGGCAAAACTCCAGGAATCGACGGCATTCCAGTCGAGGTTTATAAGACTTTTTTTCGAAATTTAAAGAATCCAATGCTACATTTATTTAATCATGCATATGAAAGTGGGAACTTATCAGATTCACAGAAAGAAGGATTAATTACTTTATTATTGAAACAAGATTCGAATGGAGAATATAAAGATCCGACTGCTCTTAATAATTGGCGACCCTTATCATTGTTATGTTGCGACGTACGTATTTTGTCAAAAGTTATCTCACTTAGGATAAGAAAAGTTATTTCTAATTTGATACATAAAGATCAATGTGGTTTTTTGCAAAACAGATTTATAGGGGAAAACATATGTCAAATAACTGAAATAATACAACTCTATGAAAAAGAAAAATTGCCTGGTATGATCTTTATAGCTGATTTTGAAAAAGCATTCGATAAACTAAGGTGGGATTTTATGTTTAGGGCTTTGCGGTTTTTTGGATTTGGAGAATCATTTATACGCTGGGTTTCGGTACTCTATAAGGACATTACTAGCAAAGTAATAAATAATGGTTATATTTCAACTCCATTCAAGCTGTCTCGTGGAGTACGACAAGGGTGTCCCCTCTCACCGTATCTGTTTATTTTATGCGTTGAATTGCTTGCCGTGAAGATAAGATCCAATAACAATATAAAGGGAATTACATTGCACGAAACAGAAATTAAGGTATCCCAATTTGCAGACGATTCAAATTTTCCACTACAGCCAACTTTAACATCACTCCTAGCACTGACAAAAGACCTCAACAATTTTTCAGAAATTTCTGGTTTAGATCCAAATTATAGTAAGTGTAAAATATTAAGAATAGGAACGCTAAGGAATACCCATTTCACTTTGCCATGTAACCTCCCAGTTCAATGGACAGATGGACCAGTTAAAATGCTTGGAGTTGGGATCACAGGTGACACAAACAAACTTACGAAAAACTATGAAGATCGATTAATTAAAATTGACAGAACCCTTCTGCCATGGAAAATGATTCCAATGTCCCTATACGGAAAGGTCACTCTCATTAATACCCTTGTTGTGTCGCAATTTACTCACTTATTTATGTCATTACCATCCCCAGAAAAATCATTTTTCCAAAGATATGAGCAGAAAGTTTTTAGATTTATTTGGAATGGTAAACCTGAAAAAATTAAACGTAAAGTTATTTACAATACATATGATAAGGGTGGTTTAGGATTGATACATCTACCCACATTCGATCGTACACGCAAAGCTTCTTGGGTTCCGAGAATGTTTTGTCAGCACAACTCAAATCGCAAGCCTCTTTTAGATACTTCTTCTGTGGTATTCAGCAGACATCTTTACCCATTTTTACAACTGTCTTTAGATGATATAACTTCTATGCGACCACTTTATACCATTAGTCCTTTCTTTAAAGACGTCTTAAAGGCGTGGTTGTCCCTACAATATAAGCCTCCTGAAACATACAAAGATATACAAAATCAAATTATTTGGTGCAACTCGAATATCCTTGTAGAAAGTAAACCTATAGCTTTAGAAACTCCAATGTCATGTGGGATGATTCATATCAATGATATACTAGACCTTGATGGCAAATTATTGTCATATGATGATGTTATTAAAAAATTCGGTAAAGTTATTGGCAGAATGGGTTACAATAGTATAGTCTCCGCAATTCCAAATGATTGGAAAAAGGAACTACTTAAACATTCCCCAACCGTAGGTCCAATTATACCATCTGCAGCCCACTACATATGGCTAAAAACATGTCGAATTCATAAAAAGACATATTCGTTCTTCCTACAGAAAAACAATATAGCAATGTCCCCTACGAATATTCAGTCTTATTGGGAAGATGAATTTAATGTACCTCTCCCATGGCATCACATTTTCAAGTTAATTTATAAAACAACGATTTCACCCAGATTAAGAATACTTCAATACAAAATAGTGCATAAAACGTTGGCAACAAGAAAAATGTTGCATCGGTGGAAAATTGCTGATAGTCCATTGTGTGTTCACTGTAAACTTGAAGAAGAAACAATACGACATATTTTCTGGGAATGCCCCAGAGTTCATGAGTTGTGGACAAAAACACAAAAATGGCTAGAATCAATTTTTCTCCAAAAGTATAATTTTGATGCGATGAATGTGATAATGGGAGAGTTTAGGTTAGACCATCCACCAATTTTAAACATGATAATCCTACTTGCCAAAAACTTTATAATGCACAACAACCAGCAACATCTCTCTATGAAGCAATTTATGAATATGATAAAAACCCATGAACATATAGAATACATCATTGCTGTAAGAAAACAAAAGCTGAATTATCATTTAAAAAAATGGGAGACACTTCGCTTAGCTCTGTTTCCTACTGTCCCTTGATTATTCATTTATTATTGTAAACTTGTTTAATTCTGTTGTTTTCATTCATATGTTATCATGATTGTATTTTGTTACAAAAATTAATTTCCTTATGTCCAGCATATTATCTTGTGTTACAGTTTTGTTTACTTTTATCACCTTGTTCAGAATAATTTCTGTATATCGATCTGCGTATTTATTTGTAATTACTACTGGATTTGTATTCATAAGAATTAGTCCATTTACGTTCTTTCTACTTGCTTCTTCATCACAGGATCCGTGGTATTTCCTTTGTATGTATTCTTTGTTTGTCCTTATGCGAAAATAATAAAAAGATAAATAAAAAAAAAAAAAAACAAAAGATTGAAAATAGAATTGGGCGGGGTAGGGCTTCAATAAGATGAAATATTGGATTGTGACTGCGCATGCAGATACTCTGAATCGAATGCCACCTTGCACATTTTGAATCCACTATACCAATGTATGCTTCATGGAAAGCACATGTAGACAAATGTGCAGTTTGTTCCTTATAAACAGATTATTTAGCTCTAGAAGATAGCTATAATTGTACGGTAGGGGCGGCAAAAAAGTCACTGATTATGTTTTGGTAATTTCTTGACATGATAAGTCAATTTAAGTTGTATGTGTATCAAACTCTCTTTAACTCCTATTCACAAGGGAGTACAAAATACGATGTCGTTGTGACATACGACATAAGCTGGAATTTGTTTACAAATAGTCTTTGTTTCTGTCCTGAATTCTGTCCAAAACGTGTCTGCATCTACATCTCCTCATCACGGTTCATGAAAGGGGTGGGTTTTACGATCCTTAAAGCCTCCTTAATCCAAAGAGTGCATCTATTGAGTGTCAGCTGCATGTCCAAACAGTACGTAGATGATGTGTTGGACCCGTGGAGGATGAGACCACAACATGAACTGCATTACCACCTTAAAACTATTGACACCACAGGCAACATCGAGTTCACCCATGAAGTAGAAAGGAGTGGTAAAATGGCATTTCTGGATACATTGACAATAAACGGTATGACTGCTGGTATACAGGAAGGGAACGCACACAGAACGGTACTCCAACAGAAGTTGGGAGTCATCCGCACACTGATGGACACTTGCAAGACAGTCGTCATGGAAGAAACAGTCAGCAGGAACGCCCTCACGATCACCCTCTATCACTACCCTGATCATAACTAGACAGTCAAAAACGTCAAACATCAAACGAACAGACACAAGAAAAAGAAAAACAAAACAGACAAGAAGAGAAATCATGAGGAATTGTCACCATACCTTACCTAAATGGCCGCAGAAATTGTGACTGGAGAGAATCTTCAAGAAGTACAACGTATCCTAAGCTATAGCTGTCAAGCCCAAACCGATCTGACAAGTCTATCTGCTGGTACACACCAAAGACATACTTGAAGACTCGGTAACAACACTGAATGGATTTCGAATATTGAGGAGAGAGTCGGACAGCGTCAATTCGAAGGGAGCCGAAAAGGAAGACCCAAATCAGCATGGACAAATCACATCATGGGATGGGGCGCAGGTTATGGACAGATAAAGGGGACGATGGTGCACTCTTGGATTGAGTACGCTGTGTGGATCACAAAATCTACTTCAGCCATGATCCGTGATGAGAGGAGATAAAGATTCAGTCACCGTGATTTGGGGCCGCGTTAGCTCACCATTGTTCAGTCTCTTATTATTGCTGCTTGACTATATCCACATACAATTGTATACTTTTTACTGTCTGTAGCCTTGCAATTAGCCTAGGGGCATGAATTTGCAAATAAATCAATTCAATTAACGCATATGAGGCCACATCTGTAGCACCCAAGCAACAGCCAAAACGTCACCTAATGTAAATACTGAGTATGGGCAGAAATAAGGACATTTCATGGTTATATAGTCATTTACCAACATATGAAATGGAATAGGGATTCACGATTTGTGATTAGCACACACAGTTATACTTACATGTAATATATCTAAAAATAAGCAATTTACGCAAGATAAATTTGAAACTTCGATTCTGGGGATTTTATTTACATTGATCACACATTATTCCGGACTTCCACTATTTCCAATATGACCTGCATAATAACGGAAATTCGAACTAATTTGTAGTTTGCACAAATCTCAACATGCTTAAAGCATGGATATAGCTTTGTATATACTCTAAAGTGTCAAATACATTAAACTGTAGCGGGTTTGTGACGTGGAGATTTGGTATGCATCAAATTTTCATGCTGGTCTGCTGAATATCGAAACTACTGGCAACAGATGGGTTGCAAAAATCTACATTGGAAAGATTAGAAAAGTTTCATCTGGGATTTTTGTTCCCTGTGTACTGCACATTGAGAAAGATACACCGTGACATAGCGTTACAAGTTTAAGAGGACTGACCAACTGATGACGAAAAATGAAGTCACAGTACTAGTATCATATTTACTCAGTTGTGTATGAGGATTGATGTAATAAAGTAATTTTGTGTTGTGTATAAACCTCACGGTGTAGGTCTGACTTTTTGGAGTATTTCGTGATTCATGTAGTTGTACAAGAATGCGGGTCGAAGGGGGGAGGGCGTTATCCTGACCTTGATTATGGCCTCAGTTGCAAAGGAAAATATGTCTAAATTTGGAAACTTGCTATCTTGCAGGTGAAAATCTCAACAGATTACAAATAACAACATTTTGACTGTCTATTGTCATATTGTAGGTCTGACTTCCCTGGCCAATTTCCCGAGAGCCTGCTATGGAGGCTACCGATTTCCCTGCAATCTAAATCGTTTTAGCAAATTGGATTTGTGTCATCATTGACTTCATAGATCTTCATAATTGGACTAATTTCATGCCAAACGTAACAGCGTCTCCGAGAAGACGTTAAACAATTAAAAGCGGTAACAGATTCGTTTTTGTTTATCTATGAAATTCATTTGGTTCTCTGTCAAAGCACTCGGTCGCAGCGACTGGTCCCCGCTCTAGTGGAATGGGGGTATGATAAGATTGATTAAAGCATTAAATATAAGCTTTTAAATATACTGAATACCCGATCTTTGTGAAATGTTCCACTGAGTTAGGTTCTATTCGTAATATACCTGACTTTGGAAAAAAGAAAGGAACACACTTTGATTTAGTTAAAGTAATTAACCACTGATTAAAGAAGTTCAGTGGGACATGCACTCTCCAAGCAGAGTTTAGGTTCCGGCTATTTCTTAAAAACCTTTTTATGCATTTCTATCGGGTGTTCAATATTTCCTCGTGGCCTAGGCCGCTAGACCAAGCGATACGAAATAGAAAGCTCGATAAAAACGTCAAAAAACAGCCGAAGCCTAACCTATGCTTGCAGAGTAGTATTACAGTAGACCTAACATTACTACTCGGCATTCCATGAGTTTAGAATAAAGAGTTGGGGTATAAAAGGGAATTACACAAAACTTCTAATGGTATACAGTACATTGGAATTGATAAAGAAACAACGAATGTAATGGACCAAAGTTAAGTTTCCGAACTTCCCGTGTCAAGACCCTGTCAAGTAGGGCTGGGTACCGGTACAGAAAATTCAGGTCCAGGTCCGGTTCAGGTCCAGAGGATTAGGTCGACGTCCAGGTTCGGACCTGAACCTGGACCTGATGCAGTATGACTGATACCAATGGTCCATTTCACCACAAAGAAATCTGTTTGGTGGAGTATTAGACTTACACTGGCGTTTTAAAATCATACAACGCTAACTGCACCTGTACGATTGGCTGTAAAACTTGGTAGAAATTACTATAAACTCTTCTCTACTTCACTCTTGTTATTTTCTTCCACCTGCAAGCGCCAAAACGTGTGAATGTCTGATAAAATAATCTGTTAATTTTCTAATTGGTCCAACATCCGGTCCACCTAATTTTTTCAGGTCCGGTTTTTCTGGACCGGTCCAATGAGGAAAACCGGTTTTGTACCGGTTCGCTGTACCGATACCCAGCCCTAGCCTCTACCAGGCTCCATGGATCGGTAGAATCATTATCCTCACCACGATAAGGATGAGGAAACGTACTCTTCTGGCCGGCTAACTCCCCTAGCGTACTATAGACTCTATGTGTCCAATTTCCAGAATTAGGCCACCGATCCACGAAGCCTGGTAGAGGCTAACCCAGTCCTGCCATGGTATCAATCATCCATGGCCCTACTGTCAAGTTTACATCTGCTCATGAATAATTAATGAGCTATGACGAGTGAAAGTAGACGCCATTAGAAGATGAGGGCCGTGTGCCCGGAAGATGGTAACGTAACTTTTAGAGGCCATTTTAGCGAGTTCTAGATCACCTTGCGCTGTCTCTACACGTCTTGGCAACATGAGACACCTTGACAAGGAGCCAACAAGGTCTATCTTGCTGACAAACTTGCCTCGAGTGGCAGGAAGCTGTCAAGTTTCACAGCTCAATGCAGAGATATGTGCCGCGCTTACAGAAGGTAAGATGTACTTTTTGTCAACTCAGCTCAATTTTCTATAATGTAAGTAGTCGACACGTACTTTTACTTAACCTTCTCCTTCACCTAACCGTGAGAATTGGATGCCAAATTAAACGGCTTCTCCTTCTTCAGAGTGCTAAAAACTGAAATGTTAGCAGTGGTGTAAACTAAACGCTTAGCGCGCGTGTGCCAAAAAATGAGTTACGCCCAGGGGCGGCCTACACTGTCACTGGCTACAGCCACAGTACAGGTTTACCTTTTCAACGTTCTAGCAAAGGTAATGATCTCAAACAGTTTGGGCGCTAAAACAGGAGGCTGCGAACTAGAACTAGAGGGAAAATGGATGTAATGTAACGTATAGGAACTGTACTACATGGTGTAAAATGTCATGTAGAACATTGTGTTTCCTAAACATGTGTAACCCATAGGTGTTTTTCACGCTTGAAAAAAACTTCATGTGTGGGTGCCATGTTGGATGACGGGTCTGCACTTCCGAGTGTGTTGTTTTTCTATCCATACTAGCGTGTCACAATGGGGCCAGACCGGGCAACGAAAAGTGCGAAATAAAAGACAACAAAAACACGAATGGGACCAAACTGATTCAACAGCATGCCTTGTGCAACTATGACAGTCACTGTTAAACTATGATTTTTCATTTCCACGAACAGCGCAGCTGGGCTCTGCATAGGAAATGTGAGTTATGAATTAGGTCTAACCAAGAAGCTCCTTGGTCTAACGGAGGGTCTGCACGGGAGGGGCTCCAAGCTCTGACAACGCTTTACGTAAAGCGTTGTCAGAGCTCGGAGCCAACGGTTACATTCAAGAAGGCTGACAGCACTTTGAATAACGCTTAATTTAGAACGGCTAAAATGCCATTGCCTGAATTTTGATGGGCAAGATTTTGTGACATTCAAAAGGGTATTAAGGCGATGCCCCTCCCCTTAACATATTTTCAGCATTTCAAGGGCTGAAGGCACGTGAAGTCACAAGGGAAGTCTGGGAAAATTTTGAAACCTTGACCCTTTAAAACGCCATTTCCTGCATTTTTATTGGCAAATTTTGCTGACAGACTACAACATTTCTACAAGGTTTTTGAGGGCGACGCCCCCAACATATTTTTACCTGCAGCTGGGAAATTTTGAAATGTTGACCCTCTGAAATGACATTTCCTACATTATGAGGGGTGAAATTTGCTGATAGGCTAATTTTAATGAAATTTTTGTTTGAAAAAATTCACAAGGGTTGTGGAAGTATAAAGATTGTACTTGTAGAAGTGACACTTGTGGTACCCAGGACTGTAGAAGTGAAAGTAGTTGGATAGCTGTAAAAGTGGCACCAATATGGAAGCCATGAATATAGTCACTAACTTTGTTGGTGATACCAGTCTACAACACTTTTACTACACTAGTGCACTTCTTGAACATAGGAATGAATGCTGTGATAGTCATACCATGATTAGTTCTTGTAATTCTTGTTACAATGTTTATGGTGTCTATTTTGAAAACGTAGCCATCTTATTTTTTGTACCCATCTTGTTTTTTTGCCCTCTTACTATTTTTGCAATCTGAAGAGGACGCCATCCATAAAATTGACATGCTGTTGCCTTAGTAATGCTTGAACTTCAGTTGAAGTTCAGACTCATTTTGTGTCCAAATTCTGATAGATGTTCTTTAGTCCCATATCAAAGATAAAATAAACATTTATCTTTTAATTACAGCAACTTTGGGAAAGGTTATAAACCTCAGGTACAGCCGTCCAAAGGTATGTAAAACTTTGATTTCTTTAAGCAACAGATTAATACTCTCATACTTGACAATTTATTTTCTTAAATTTAACCACAGTGGCATTTTTAAAGAGGATGAATCAGGTGATATACATAAATTATGTTTTAAATGTGGTAATACCTTAATAGTACAAATGTAGTAGTAGTAGGTAGTATCCATTTCTTTATTCTTAATGGTAGATTATATTGATTGCAGGCATGTGCTGTTGTGACATTTTCCAAGAGGATGTCTGTGGTGAAGGCCTTGCAGAAAGGCAGACAGGTGGGTCTTCAATTGAAAAAGACGGATATCGCATTTAACTTAAGGATTGCACCCATGCATATATGGCCAAATTTGGTCACAACAAAAGTCATTGGGAGAAGGTTCTTTACATAAGCTAATTGCACCTTACACATAATTCTAATTTGCTTTTGTTACATTTTGACATGGTAAACATTTATGTTTATTGGATGATGCTATTCTTGTTCCAGATGATAAGAAAATGTTGTGTTTTGGTGTCTTATTATTATGGTTATAAGCGAAAATGATTATGATAACTATAATTCAATTTTAAATTTTGAAAATTTTGTTTTCAAAACTTATCACTCAATATAGCAGCTTCAAGAAATGTTATTCCATATCACCCTAGGTACCAGCCTGACTGTGGGTAGGATCGCCCAAAGGCTAGAGGGCGATCTGAACCAAGGGAGGGCTGGGACAGAGGGTGACACGGAATTCACTGTGTTGTATTTCATTATGTCATACCCACCTGAGAAAACACATATTTCGATGCGAAATGCACCAGAAGTTGAGAAAATGTGTCCTTGAACAAAAGATTGTAACAACAGCAATTCTATCGTCCGAATCCGGTTTCAAATTTTCAACTGTGCCGTATTCGACCCGTCCTAAATAGTTCGATTTACTCGAAGGAAGCCTGTGTGATACAACTTAGAACCTGTGTGATATGAAAAGTTATCACACGGTCCGGAACACCCGTATCGAACGTTTTCGCGTCACAGGTATGACATAAAGTCTTTCATCAACCGGTCCAAAACACCCATATCAAATGTTATCGGGGCCCAGGTATACTATAAATGTGGAAATTGCAAAGTGAAGGTTCTATTCAGTATTTCAAACTCTTTCGTTTGCAGGGCAAAATTTTTGTCTGTGGCACCAGAGTGAAGTTGTTCAGAACACCAGATCCTGTCCTTGTGCAAAATACGGAGAAAAGACAACATGGTCGTGAGATGTACTTCACAAAGGCAGAACAGCAAAATGCAAGGCAAGAAACAACAGAGTCCAGTCTCTGTGATGACCCTCCAGAGACTGACAGCTACATGTACCTCCCATTCCACAAGCATCCCTACAGACCACCGCACATTTCTGAAGATATCTGTTCCAGAATGGTTGTGCCGAAGTCAAAAAGGTCTCACAGGAAGAGCTTATTTTCCTCAAAGATGACTTCTAAATGCCATTCATGGAAGGACTCTTCGGCAAAAGCAGCTCACAGGAAGAAGACAAGTGCAATGCAGAGAGGACATACAAAAGCTGCTGCTACGACAAAAACTGTGAGAACACTTCCTAAGAGGTGGGCAATTCTGGATCTTTCATCTGTTGACACAAAAATCATGAAAATTTACCTTTTGAAATCTTTTCATGTTTCTATCAAATCAAAAGAAACATATTAATCTCATCCAGGTCAGTACATAGTTAATAGCTACTCTCCCTTTGCAAGAAATACAATGTGATACATGTACATGTACATCACATACATTTTATGTTTTTTGTCACAGGTTCACAGTCTACACCCTGGGATTGTCGACCCTGATTCCAGTTCAAGTGAAGAGTAACGACACCATTGCAGTTCTGAAAGCAGCTATACAACAGAAGGAGGGGATCAAAATACCCGTAAAAGCAACTTTGTGGTGCAAGGGATACAAGGTAAAACATTATTTGCCTACAGAACTAATAATTCCTGGTCAAACTCAAAGAAAGTTTCAACATAAATGCCAATGAGTCAGATCAACTGACTTGTACCAGAGTAGTCTACATGTAGATCCAGAGTGGTAGTGACACTGTACCATGATCATCAAAAACTAGTAAGATTATTATGTTGTCCAAGTTACTTCATGTTTTTCGAATTTACAAATCAAGGATTTTCTTCACAACATCATAGTTGGTGGACCTCCTAACCTTGGATGACCAGTTGGTTGGACCAGACAGCAATGTGGCATTACATATCAGCCTTCAGGGAGGATCTGACAAGGGTATTATGATTTCTACTTAAAAAAATAAAATCTGATGCATCTAGTGGGTTTGCAGAAAAAGGCATCAAGGCATAACTTCATTCTTATAACTGCCTCATGATGATGAAAACACTGCACTTAAAAAAAAGAAAGAAAAGCAGGTTATTCAGTTTCTTAAGTAATTTCAATATTTGTTTCATGTTTATTGTGTACCTTCATTAATGTAACAGGTTATTCAATTAGTTCTTTTCTTTTAATTTAACAGACCAGGTTACAGAAAAGGAGCTACAAAAGCTTGCCAAGAACCTGGGTGCAGAATGGGAAAGCCTGGCCATTTACCTGGACATGAAGAAGGCTGATGTGGACAAGTTCAAGGCTGACAACCCCTACCAGACAGAGCAGCAGATATTCTCCATGCTGGTGAGGTGGAAGGAGACACAAGGGACCAGAGCAACTAAAGAACAACTGAAGGAGAAACTGAGGGAAGCTGGGGTAGAGGAAGAAAAGTTCGGTAAGTTAGACTGGTCTTGTCATTATTATGTATCATAATAAAAGATACATCATTGTGATGAGGCTTGATAGTTCTGCATTATGGAATAGTATGATACATTAATGATGATTTTGTAAAAACAGATTAGCATTTGGAATTCATGATTACATTTCTCATTTCATAAAACCCACAAACTGCACAATCTCTACTATCAATGTTTTTTGTGCAAGTTTAGGTTGGCTTATAGTTGATGTAAGTAGCACAATTACATTTAAAAAACGTGACCATTATGCCAATATAGCATCATTTATCTTAAAAAGCAATTCAGAACAAAATGAGGTTTCAAGTTTTCCCATTCATTCAACCATCCTTACTGTTAAATGATTTTGTTGTATTCAGTCAAAATGAAATCATCTTATTTTTCAGGTATCCCTCCAAGGAAAGGGTCTGAAGAATGGTTGGTTGACACTCTACTCCAGCTGTTACCTGAAGAAGGCAAGGCTTTGTCTGTTAATGAACTTGCTAATAGGTTCAATCAAAACACGAATTCAAAGGGTAATAGTAAGAAATTCAAAGCTTATGGGTGTGGTCCCCTTAAAGCTTTTCTAGAGGCTCATCCGAAACAGTTCACAATCAAAGAGGAAAAACAGGGTGGTGTGTGTCGTGTCACAGCTGTTAAACAGAAGAAGATAGTGAAACAAAAGAAGGCTTTTCAAAATCAGCAAAACTTGAATGAAGATACATGTGACCAGTCTACATTACCTAAAGCTGGGTTTGTTCAGTATGACGAAAATGCAGGAGCAGTGGCACAAAACATTGTTACTCTTCCTGGTTCTGACCTTATGCAAATTAAAGGAATAGTGCATGATTATAGTATGAACAAAGAGAGTAATGCTTCCCTCTCAAGCTTTGATAACACTGACCCCAAGGCTGCACTAGCATTTTCAAATTTTACTGGAACCGATACCGGAGAAAGAATGTATGAAGGAGCTGCATCCAACAGTATTCTTTCACCAGCTCCTGATCAGAAAGCTGAACAGACCAATTTTTCATTAGGTCCACTGCCGTCTCATACACAAGCAAAAGTACAAGCTAGTGCAGAGAGTCAGGTGCATGTAGATGTACACTTGCATTTACATGACCAGAATCTCCCAAGGCAGCCACTCGATTGGACAACTGACCATGTTTGCCAATGGCTCCATGGACTTCAACTCAATAGGGACAAGTTACCAGGATACATCGAAGCTTTCAAAAAAGGGGACATTTATGGAGAAGTACTCACTACACTATCAGTTGCTGGTGAAGAGGGCAGGATTACCCTAGGTGTCTCCCCCAGGGATTGGGCAAAGATTGTCTCCAATATAGAAGAACTGTTTGCTGACGAAGAGCCAACTTCAGAACCAGAAAATTTTAGTGCTTTTGCTTTACATGCTCAGCGCTACCCACCCCAGCTGCAGGAACCTCCCCAGCAACATTACCCATTACGGTATCCATACCACATCACACCAACTACATATATTGGTGCTACTGCTTCTAATGACACTATTTCAGGATATAGCGAGAATACAGCAACACTGACTCACACCATAAGTCCTTTAACATCTGCTGACGAAATATGGGATTCAGTTATGGAAAGTGTAGATCACTTTAAAACTAGTGCCAGAGCGTACTGTTTGGTTGTTTACAATGACCAACAAGATGATTCTGCTCACATAGAAGCACTTGCAGATGTCGCTTGGACTAAAGTCTTTGACTTTGATCCAAACAGCCGTGAATCTTGCACCTTTTCACGCTGTGAAGTTCCTCTACGAAACCAAAGAAGTTTGTACATCACCACTTGTCGAGATAATGCAAAAAGCCTTCATGACAAAGCAACAGAATGGTTCTTTCCTATAGATGATCTTAATGTAGGAGAGAGAGAGTGGAAAAAGTCTGTTGGCGAAATAATAAATTCTCACATTGAAAAGCTAGCTGATTTCTGCTGTCGAAGGAGGCCTTTGACAGTGGTTGTGATGTGGTACGGATCCTACAAGTGCCTTCCCCATCTGAATCGTCTCCTTGACAAAATGGATGAAAGGATCACAGATGGTGTGAAATTCGTTTTCTGTCTCAGAGAAAAGCCAAATGATGAAACCACTTTGCAAAAGTTCAATGAGATGTGCTCGGAGCTTGAAGTGAGTGATGCCGACATTCACATTGTACCACTTGCAACCATGTGTCAGCAATTACAACATCAAGCGAGTAACAAAATCCCCTCTAGAACTAGATACATGCTTCCTGCCCTTACAGAGAGGGTTCTGACTAAGGTAGAAATTGAGCAAAAAGATGTCGCTTGGTTGGCAGAGGAACTGGATGTTTTGTATTTAGAGCAGGACCATTCAGTTTCTTTCCAGGGAAATAGAAATGATCTTGGAAGAGAATTCTACCACGGGGGTACCATTTCCTGGTTTGAACTCCAGTTAGGAACATATGCTGTGGACAGGGACATTCAATTTGCACTTGAGGCAAGCATCAAAACTGTCCTCAATCGTCGCAAATCTGCCATAAAGACCCTGTATCATGCCCCTGGCGCTGGTGGCACCACATTGGCCAGAAGGGTTCTGTGGGACATACATCTGGAAAAGATTTGCCCTTGTGCTTTTGTCACATCCTTGGCACATGACAATGATGCTATACATAAAAGAATCAAATGGTTGCACAACAAAACCAGTCTTCCTGTTTTTGTCGTTGAAGACAGTCGGATCTCAAAGACAGAGTCAAGGTTGATAAGGGAAACGTTTGAAACATGCAGGCAGTTCACTCCATTGGTCATTCTTGATGTACAAAGATATTCTTCCAAGATAGACAAAGATAAAGAGGGTGACAGGTTCTGGCTGAAAGGAGAGGTAAGCATTCCTGAAGCAATAAGACTAACTGAAGTGTTCTCAAGAAATTGCCCGGAAAAGAAAGATGATTTCGAAAAACTAGTTGATGATGCAAAGGCACACAAAAACCCACGTGTCTTTGAGTTCGGTCTGACAGCTTTTGAGTATGAGTTTCGTGGTGTTCAGTCATATGTTTCTGGCTATCTGAAACTAGATGGTCACTTCAATTTGTTGAAGGACTTATCAGATTGGAGATTAGCTGTAGGTTTCTTGTCTCTGACCTACTACTATGGCCAAGCTGCAATACCAGGCCAATTCTTTGCCAACATCTTAGGCATTAGGAAGAAAGATACAGTTGATTTTGGCAGCCTGCCATTTGAGGCTAAGAAGTTCATAAACAAAGAAGATGGCAACTATTGGAGAATTTCTATCCATGCATTAGCTAAGGAGATCTTAGAGCAGATTCTTTGCCCTGTACCACACAGCAGGGAGTCAAATGTGAGACTAAGTTCATCAGCTACAAAATGTCTTAAAGAGTTTACAGCAATGTTCATCATAGAGGCTGGAAGTGGAAAGGAACGGTTGTGCCAAGACCTTATCAATGTGGTGATAGCAACCTTCTTTTCAAGAGACAACAATGAAATTTTGATGATTGGTAGAACAAAACGACATCTGTCTTCACTTATACTTGACATTCCATCTCAGCGGCCTCTTTACACAGAGAGGTATGCCATATTCCAACTTCTAGTAGAATACTTTCCTCGAAACCCTCACTGCCTTGCACACCTTGCACGGTTTTGTGCATTAGTACGTGAAGAATACCCGGTTGCAAAGAAGTATATTGAGAAAGCAATACAGATTCGTGAAGAAGAAAGACAGCAGTACCATCATTATATGGCTGCATCATTTGAGGAAGGTATTGAGGAAGACAGTCAGGGTGCAGACACTCCTTTGAGTCGTATTTATAACATGAAGGGATGTATTTACCAAGCTGAAATGTCCAGCAACATAGGGCGCCTTGGCAGTGTTGCGACTTGTGAAGAACATATAGATGTTAATGAAGTCATCACAGAAGCAGTAGCACTTGCAAAGACAGCATCTACAGCTTTTGCCAAGTGCAGGGAGTACTACAAGAAAGGCCACGAAGATTCGTTTGGCTATGTCCCCGACATCAAATTGCGGCTGAAACTCATTGAGTTTATCAAAAAGAACTTTGGTGATTATGAAACATATGTTGGGTCTGAAAGTGCAGATGAGTACATAAAAGACTTGCTGTGGGAAGTAGATTCTCTGATCAGGGAGTGTTATGAGAAAGTTTTTACACTTCCTCAGGAATTTCATACATCTGTTGACTGGTACTGCCTTCTTTGTAAAGATGCTGCACTAGCAATCCAAAACTGGACAGATGTGTCGTCCATACGGGGTAGAAGAGGGAAGCTAGCAGCATACAGAATGCTCAACCAAAGTAGATCAGCTGTCAAAAACATCTGGTACTGGGACAACATGAGAAAATCTGACATAGAAGACATTATTACTCTCTATGAGCAAAATTTCCAGGAAGTATTTGAGAAAGGCCTTGATTACAACCTTGACAATGACATGAAAGACTGGTTGTTAGCAATTAGGCATGAACTAATTGAAAGGCCCTACACCATTGAGGAAGTCCTTCTTAGGGTGAGGCAGTGGTATGACAGGCGTAAGTCACCGTATTCTGTATACTACTTGTATGTTCTAACAGCTGTCCTAGCTATCGGTACAAAGGGTCAAACTGGGTCAAGAGGGAGCTTTGCCGAAATGAAGCGGCTTCAGCCTTTACTGAAACGAGCTTCTCTAAGCATTGGCAGGCCTAAACTGTGCCGTGAGTATGTTACTTCATCCAGCTGTGGAATAAAACGTCTTGGCCACAATCAAGAACATAGGAACTGGGACCCCGACTCACGTAATTGGAAGTTCAAAGGAGAGCTAGACAGTTTCACTGGAACCATACGAGAATGCCACTCTAATGCTAAAGGTACCATTGAAATGGACATGGGAAGGGTCGCAGACTTTGATTGCATTAAGGTGTTTTTCGTGCCAGCTGCTTCAGGCTTCTGGGATAGAAGATATGTGAATACCCGTGTTCAGTTCTTGCTTGGGTTTAGCTTCGAGTCTGGCCCTGAGGCATTTAATGTGACAGAGCTAAAACGATTTAAATGCACAACATGTGGAAAAACTAATGAAAGGGCAACAGATGATGCAGTACCATTTGTCTACTGTAGCTGTGGCTTCCCAATAAATGTAAGAAGGCAAGTTGATGATTATGCACATGCTTATTCATATTGAAGACTTAGTACATTATAATTGTTCATTGTATATATAATCTAACCATTATGAAAGGGACAATGAACAATCAACCTACTAAATACTAAATGTGATTCTATTGTTATTTCATCTGCTTATCTTATTAATCTAATCTGTTAAGAGAAACATTGTCAACATTTTCAATATATCTTATCACATTCAAAGTGATCAGTGTTGCCTGCATTCAACCTTTTGGAAATATCAGAGAATTATGGTTTATTATGATGGATTATTTAAGCAAGTACTTAACTTTCTATCTATTATACACCTCTGTATGTGCCTTGTAAGGCCTACGTCACATTTCCAAAACGGGGCCCGGCCGGGATGTTTTAAGAAATGAAAAATTAAATTGTATCCCTAGAAATATACACAAATCATGTCCACGAATCTTATTTTGACATTTTGTGTATTTTGATGTCTGTCATATCAGTCTTTTCGCTCACGAAATCTGCTCGAACGGGCCCCGGTTTGGAAATGTGACCTAAGCCTAAAATAACTCCAGTACAATGTAGCATGCTCATCAAGTATGTTTTGAGATGGCATGGTAGACAAATCATTTCAGTAACACAGTGAACATTACAATGTAACTCTTGCAGAACATACATTGTAATATAATAGCATATATGCATATATGCTGAATTCTTGATTATCAACATTGCGTTGTTATGCATAAACATGTATTTTATAATGTTGTTATATTATTATAGAAATGATGAGAGAACCTAGATTGTTATAAGAATTATTTCAGATGTATGTACTATGTAACGTTACATACCATACATTGTGGTACGAAACACCCTGCCGATTGTGCCACACAATCCCACATTTTCACCTCTTTGAATAATACTTAACATTTCTCAAGTGCATGTTACAGCTACTACTGTATGCACAACAAAAAGTCAAATTATTTATATGTTTGTTTGTTTGTTTTCTCTTTACAGTTATTAAACTGGGTGAGCTTAGTGAATGTGCATTTGTCATACTTCATGAGTGAATAACTGTCACAAAGCGGTCAGAAAACTTAAATCCATACTATGGTTGAGTTATTACATATGATTATGCCTGCCCTGCCTGCCTATGATTATCAGAGGGATTAAATCCAGTAAGAAGACAGAAATATGAGTATAAAGACCCTTCAAACATCTGAAAAGAGCTCAAAGACAACTTTGAAGTGACTTTTGATGTACTGACAGAATACAAGCAACAACAAAAATTCACATATATGCTATATGTAATATCTTGTTTTGAAGAACTAATCATGCGTTGTATTTCTTAAATGAAGTCCTACCTAGTAAATGCAAGGTATGTTTGGACGACCGATAAACTGCTGTAAAACAATATGTGAGCTAAATTAGTAGCACAAATGTGCCCTTTATGCTAGACTGTAATGGGTTCATGATGCTCATTTGTTCTCTTGCTAACATAAATCTTCTGGTTGGAAATGGTGACCATGTACATGTGCTCATCGTAGATAACTGGAAGGTAAAAGAAACGTAATTAGTAAAAAAGATAAGCATTCCACATCTCAGGAAACAATCAACTTGACTTCAAAAGACTTTCTGGGTGCTTAAAGACGAATCAATTTCTTAAACTGGATATTTGGAGACTTGCTTCCAGGCATTTTGAACTAGTGACATCCATCACTCTTCTTCAGCATTACTTGATTGAACTGGTAGAACAAATCATGATGTCTGCAGCTGACTGGTAAAAATCAGTTGGACATGTTAAAGTCACTAACTCATAAGGATTGTATGTTGAAAAAATAATAGGGTGACTTTTCCATTGTGTATACGGTTGCAAAGTAAACACATGGGGTTTCACCTCAAACTTGCATAGTCAGTCAATGAACAATGATGTCCAACCACCTACTCCAGTTTCCCCCACCGTTTGGGGTGAAAACGGGTTAGGAACCCCAAAAGGTCGTATTCACTCCAGATTTACACCAAAGCAGATCAGTAGTGGGAGGCTGACCTGATAACCGTTTGAATGGTTCCTGTTTGTCTGTGCCCGTCTGTAGTCTCAGCGCCACATCCACCATCTTCATGATCACTCCTGCTGCTGCCTCATCATTCTCTAACTCTCCTCCTGATGACTGCAACAAATCAGTATCAAAACCAGATATTCTGCTGCGTACCATGACAAGCCACCAGGGGACCCAAAGTCTAATCAACACAAGGGCTCAAATTACAAGACCTACCCAAATATCAATACAATCTATCTAGGCACTCTTTAGTTATTTGCTGTCCACACACACACAAATGGTAGGTTTAGTTTAACAAGGATGTGATTGTCTAAGATTTGGGGGTTCTAGGAAAGCAAGATAGGATGGAAAACATGCTGTTTTGGCTTTGTCACTTTGTCAATCTCACTCGAAACCTGACTGTTCCTACCCACTTATTCCTAATCCTTCATAACAATGATTTAAGGACACTTTCACAAATTCACTTTCACACCTACATGTAACTTATATCCCTTCTGATCAATGGTTTGATGGCACAATGGTGGTTTGCTTCGAATAGTAGGGAAAATTAGATTCTAAAAGTTGACAGATGATTACTCACCGCCATGACGGCTCCGTCCTCGTTCATGACCAGGTACCCCACCTGGTCCGGCACCCGGTCTAGACTGGCGGTGATGGGACTGGTGGTCTGTGGCACAACAAAACCATCCAATAAGCAACTTCACTATTCCAAGTGCGCATGAGCAGTGACAGGTATTGTGGGTAATATGTCAAAGGTGTCGCTGAAAGCTTACTCAGACAGGTGAACTTTTTGCGATAATAGCAACTCTTTAAATTCTTTGCCCCATGGCTACCCTTCAATTCTCAAGACGCTTTAAGTATACTTTCGTGTAACTTGAAACAAACTTCCTGTTGATCTGTGAACCAGTACACTGTGTACAGCTTCAAGAACAGAATTAATAGACACATCGAAGCCGTTCTTGAGCAACAGTGGGCTACCTGCCTTCCAGTTCCTAACAGCCTCTGCGGTTCAGGTCAGGTAAAAACTTAATAACAACACTCTAATCACTCCAATTTCCAAACAAAGTTGAACCATATGTTTCAAAAATAATTTTGATAGAAAATTTGTAATTTGTCAACATTCGTCAAAAATGATTAATTTTATTAAAATGCAGAAGGTATGTTGAACAACAACGTTACAAGACGCTGGGAATATAGTATACAACATATCATAAATTAATGCAAGTTCTTTGCCCTATACTATAGCTTTGCCCCCCTCCCACAAACCATATCTTACTTAGAGTTTTAGCTTGGGACACGTAGTTTTCGGTATGACAGACTTTCTGCTGACCTTTCCAATATCTTGGCTTGTTCAACATGCTTTCTTACCATTTTAAGCAGTCTTGAGCGATCTGTACGTCAGCAAACAGTCCGGAAAACTCGCCCCACGCATGCACACTGCACAGCTCTGCAGTCACAAGTGGCGTGACCTGGGGTCAATCACAAGATCCATCCGTCATGCCAACTCTCGCCGTACACGAGACTTCGCTTCCTCCGACTTTTCACCGGATTCTGTACAATTCTCTCACTCAAAGTTAGCCTAAATAGATACAGAATATACTGTAGTAGTAGTGTTAATAGTTCTAACAGTTCTTAAACTTTGATATTTGTAGAAAATTGCTCCTAGATTTTTCCTAGTCTTGCGAGATTTCGCTTGACGCATGCTCATTCCAGCCAACCAAGATGGCGGCGGTTCGCTGAGAGGAGAGATCGGAAGGAAACAGCGACCGGAGCACAGTTTTCTCGCTGATTCTCGCCAGTTTGCCGAGTTTTCTTGGCTCCTCCGGGAGGATACAGAAGGAGGATGGCGACAAGGGACGCTAGATACCGCGTCATCCACCCAGATCATAGCTTACAGCAGGTAAAATCCGTCGTTTTCTGCAAAGGAACTGTCCAAGAAGAACCGGAAATTTCCCCCTTTCTGATAACAAGATCTTACAAACATCAAGAAATCGATGACATTATGAGGTTAACGGAACGTTTAATGGTTGTCCACGCGACACAGACGAATCTGTTATCAATTGCAGGAAGCCGCATAAGCTGTCTATTTTATGCTAATTGAATTATTGTCCTGTCTTGTCTGCCTGACCAAATTAGTCAAGGCTCCACCCCTTTCTATGTCGATATCATGTCAGACCGGATAATGCTGATGTTTACATACCAATGCTCGGTGATGTTGCTCTAAACTTCACAATGTTTACACTGTCTGCAGTTAGCAGACGTGTTGTTGAAGTAATCTATTCCGTCACCGCAGCCAAGATTCGGTTGTCAGACGTTAACAAAAACTTATCTGTGTTGTTTTGGACACCAACAACATTTATGAGGCCAATTAACTTATCATTGATTATGTAAACTAATGATTAGGTTTCATTAGCTCAAAGTATGGTCCTTTATCACAGCAGAAGATTGTAGTTTGCACTTCCATCTCTTGCAGTTCCAGATTTGCAAAACGTTCAGCACATGTGAAACAGGTGGTTGGTTATGTAGAAGCTGCAACCTGTCTGATTTTTGTGCAACAAAATTAGTGTATGTCAATCCAGTATTTGACAGTTTGTAAGTACAGTTCTCAATTGATAATGGTGACTTTTTAGTCAGGAAAACTGCAACCCCACCATTAGCAAGTTGACCTTAGAATGTTGTGATATAATTATAAAGTTATACTAGTTTGTGTGTGTGGCATTTTATGGCCCAATGCCTTACTTCATTATTTAGTGATTGAAAAATCAAAGTCCATTGAGGTCAAAGTTTTTAACCAGGCAAAAAGACTATAACAACCCCTAACAACCAGTAACACGAATTTCCTCACACATTAGGGGTATTCTTTTCTGTAGGGTGGCCTTCATGGCTTAAAGTTTTATAATCAAAGTCCACACAGGTCAAAGTACCAAGCTAATAATAGGGCAGATGGCTATTTACACTAGATCTTCAAGTTTAACATCATACAATGATTTACCGGCGGGATTTATTGATTGATTAATTGATCTATTGATTGATTGACTGTGATTGATTTTCCTCCAGAGGAGACTGAGACATCTGCGGAGCGTATCTGCCAGGAACATCGTTGCTCCCCCTCAGTCCGCCCACGGATGGCGGGGACGTTTGTTAGACACATATTTCACCCTGTGTACCACCTGCGACCAGGGACCCAACAATAGAGGTAATGTACCACACTCTTAATCTCCAAGCAGATGTTAGGGGAGTCTGAATTGTTTGTTACAGCTGCCTGTTTTTGTTGCAAAATGCATCCCAGAATGGAAAATGTGTCAACTTTAACTCCCCCCATGGCCCACACACAATTTCAAAATCCTTGGAGATTTGAGTTTAAGTTTATTCAGCAGCTTTTCTTCCTATAGCCCTTATATACATAATGCAAAAAACAACATGACACACAGATACATATAACATATATACAGAATATACATGTACAGAAATTTCACTGTGACAAGTGATAAAAAGATAGGATTACCACACTGTCACTTGCAGGGCTCAGTACACTTTTTCTCCGTACCTGCTCTGGTACTGGTAACAATGAAATCAACTGCCCCTGCACACTTTACCTGCACCACCTAATAATATATTACATGTAGCCTCCTTCAGTCGATTGACCATGGTAAAAACCTAATAGGTGTCTGGTAACTGGTGCAGAAAGTGGGTCAAGGGTTATCTATCAGTCATTGCATAACTCTCCTTTTTTATCATGACTAAAGTTTGATTCACTGAACCCCATTGATCATATTTCAGTGGTATATATGAACCAGGTCTTATGTTGCATAGAGGTTGACATAACTAGCACACTGTAGATAATCATATATACTATAGACCAAAGCCTGTCTAGCTAGTACTTGTTTGCACTGAAAATAAGACTGGCCTCAAGACTTTGTTTACTGCTGTCTGCCCTTATATCTTTTCACATACATGTGTACAGAGCTTAGACATGATAGTTGACATGGTGCCTGTCTCTAGTATTTCATGATGTGCAAGTTCAGCAAGTTAATTATCTAAAAAAAAAGTATTTCAATCTGTTGTTAAAGTAGTCTAAGACCATACTACATGTAGTACACATTCATGTAATCCACTGTTTGTTTGTGTTGCAGAATTTTATAGAAGTGAAGTTATCAGAAAATCTTTGGTAAGTGGAGGCTTTTGTTACTACTGTTTGCAGTTGGCAATATACATTGTTTCATTAGATGGGCAAATTGAAAAAAAGTGTGTTCTTGTCAATCTTATGACATATAGTAAACACATTTGTATATTATGTTTTTGAATGGTATAATACTTGCTTTTGTCAATAATGACATGTATTTTCTGCTTCAGAATCCTATCTGGAAGAGTTTTGAGTTGAGAAGTCTACAAGATGGAATTGACACATCCATTACTTGTATCCTTTGCTTTCCTGTCATAGTGATGTTCTTAAAGCAGGGCTCGAAATACTGGGTGCATGTGCAGGTGCACCCAAAATTGGAGCTGTGCCCCCAATTATTTTCTGTGGGTGCACAAGGTGCACCCAAATATTTTCTTAGGTTAATGTATGAAAAGATATCAAAGTATACTAGTATACATCATATTCTTGACATCTAAGTGTTAGAAAGATAATAAAAATGTCTGTCAAGGTACTTGTTTAAGAATTTGATAGCTTGTAACTAAGTTTTATTATTAGGTTATTACTTAAATCTAAGTGGTGCACCCAAAATGTTTTTGGTTCACCCAATCTTTTAAGCTGGGAGCACCTGTGCACCTAATCCCAAAAATGAATGTTTAGCCCGGTAAAGTGTTCTTAATGTCTATTTGCATATTGCTGGTACATTGGACAGAATTAGATAAGTTATGGCCTGTTGGGCTCCTACAGTTGTACTTGTGGCTGTTTAGCATTCTGGCACTTACATACAGATATATGCAATACACTTTTACCTTTCCTTGACCACCTCTCCAGCCTTTATAGTCCAGCTCTGGGGAGGTACAGAGGAGAAGTACAGTCTGCTGATTGAGTGGAAAGTTAACTTAGGGGGTCTCAGGTACATTGGGCCACACGTAAGTACTGTACATCTTTACAATTGTCCATATCAACTAGTATGACTTACATCTTTGATACTGAGTTTAATTATTATTTACTTCGGCCTGGAATATTTGGTTTTGCTTGGTGAAGTTTTGTTGCCTTGGTATGAGATCAGGGTATTTTCAAAGTATAGATGCTTAATTTTGTTGTGCATCTCTTGTAGCATTTACATAGTTGTACTGTGATGAAAATAAACTGTAATGTTAAGTTGCAGTAAAGTTAACTGTTTTCATCTATTGGAAAGTCTCAAATAAAACTGTAGTACTGATTCTTGAGTGAACATGCATGTTAATGTCTGCTTGTGTTAATGCTTGTATTTGTGTCCCCAGGTGACCCAGGATGGACATGGACAGTCCCCTAACACCATCATCTTTGGCATGTTTGAGGGCTACTATACAGCACCCGACCATAACATGGTAACCAAAAAACAACAATCCTTTATTAACTTTTATATGCTTGCTGTGGTGTAGGTACTTTCAAGTGATGCTTGAAAAATATTTTAGACCTAAGTTCAGGGTGGAAAAGGAGGAGACACACATGACTTGCTACATTTCTTAAATTAGTACTTGACGACAAAAGCAAAAATGTAAATCAAACTTCAAGGTTTTGTTTGTTTGTTTGTTTATTAGGAATCTCCATTAGTTACATTGAACTATTCTTCCTGGAGTCCTTTACACACAATGAATAAAATACATAACAACAAATTATACAGATAATGTTGATCAGACAACTAGCATAAATCAATCATTAACATTCTTAACTTATCATATTATGCAATACATTAAAGTACTCATAACGTCAATCAATCAATTCATCATTATCCTCATTCAATTAACATAAACAAAAACATTATTATCATATCATATCATACATGTACATAATATTATCATATATTAGATATTGTGGAGGTCAGAGGTCATGAAATATACAGATGGGACATAGTCAAGTTTACCACCATGAGCTGATAGGTGAGTTTTTATGTCTTTGAGTTTTTGTCCAGGACCAGATTTTTACTTTGAAAGCACGTGGATTTGAGGATGTAATGTGAATTGGTAGAGTGTTGTATGTTTTGATAGCTCTGTATAAGAAGGTTCGAGTAATGGCATTAGTTCTGGGTTTAGGTAGCAGGAATGCTCCTTTCTGCGCTAGTCTTGTGTTGTGAGAATGTGCTTTGATTCCCTTGTCACTTCTTACTAATAAAAAAATATGAGAAATCTTGTGTAATCAGTTATGCAATACTTACAAGCACTCAAGAATGCTATACATTTGAGTTATAAAAGTCTATTTCAATGCTGTTCCTCTCCTCACACAGGAGAGAAGCCAGGAGAACCAGGCCAACGCTTCCCGCCAGAGGGGGAGGCTTGCAGCTATGCCATACTTAAAAGCACTCAAGAATACTATACGTTTTAGTATATAAAGTCTATTAGTATATAAAGTCTATTTCAATGCTGTTCCTTTCCTCACACAGGAGAGAAGCCAGGAGAACCAGGCCAACGCTTCCCGCCAGAGGGCGCTACAGCAGGACCACCTGTCCCCGCGACAGTCGTACAACGGGTTCTCGCTGCTGCGGGTCCACACCACCCAGCGCGCCATCAAGCAGACGCAGATGGCCGTCAGTCGGATACAGGAGGCTATCGATGACAGGATGGAGCAGCAGAGGATCAAGGCTCAGCTGGTCAGTTCGCACTGCCCTACACAAGTAGTCCTAGACACTTACTTCATGCATATTTATTTGTCTCAAAGATTGAAGGTCTCTTACCTGATTTCTAAGGTGCTCAGGTTTGTAGCTAGACTTGGGCATCAGGACGTCCTGGGACTAGAAACTAGAGGACACGCAGAGGATACTAGAACTCTGTTTCCCTGGTAATATATACACACATACATGTGTTCCCACCAAACACTACCACTGTTTTTTCTTCTTTGCACAATGGCAGATGCTCTCTGCTTTCTTGAACTTCTAAGTGACCTTATATTATAAGCCCTCTGCTTGTGATTAAGTTAATATAAGTGCATCCTTGAGTTACTTTTCTTGCATCTAGCATACACATCTTTTCAACCTTCTTCAGTTACTTGGACTATAAGGGCTGCAATATGAATTTCTGTTTGATATGATTTCATTTCTTTCCTTCTTTTCTTCACAACGTCCTGATTTCTGCCCGTCCTGACCTGTGTTGGGCCTGGCTTATATCACAGGATCCTAAGATGGTAGGTTGCTGTGGCTGTTTCTCAGCTTTCCTTTTCCTAGCTTTACTATGGCTTTGCAGTGTCCTGGTTTCTTTTCTAATGATGTTGCCACTCAAGATTTCTGTAATTTTTGCAGACATGCATGTATGTATTGTCCTATTCCCCTTTCTCCAAATAAACAGTAATCTTTAAGATGAGTCAGCTTACAGATGTGCCCTTTGTGGCAGAGACTGTTAGTCTCGTATAGGGCTGTTTAGTCATAGCCGAAGCTGTAGGGCTGATATCATTCATTCTACCATAGTCACTACTGACCGAAGGAGGCCATTTATATCTTAAGGATAAAATGCATAAAAGTGAAAGTAGAGCACACGAATAGCAAACACATCCCATCACCCAGGTATCTGAGCGTGAGACCCTTCGGCTGCGGGTGGCCCTGCTGCACGAGGAGCTGCGCAAACAGACCACCAGTCTGCAGATGGAACAGGAGACAAGCAAGAACGAGAGGAAGACACGCCAGCAGAGAGGTAAGAAGAATCTTAGGGGGCCCTGAGATATTCCAAGGGTTTAAAGTAGGAGCAGATTAAATGGGTACATGCAAGCAGAGAGGTAAGAAAAAAAATTTTCAGAAATATTCTGAGGATTTAAAAAGGGGTAGTTGAAATGAGGACATGTGATTTAGCTTAGTCTTTTGTCTTTAGTAATGGTGAACTGGCAGGAAAAAAAATCAGTGTTCACCTTGCAGTTGGTAGCTGCAGGAGTCATTCTTTGCTTCGCCATGCTCACAGTAGACTTGATTCTCCATCCTTGTGTGCTATTAGAGGGTCTGCATGGGGGGGTCTTGGTAATGCTTAACGGTAAATTCAGGAGGCCGGTAACGCTTAACGGTAAATTCAGGAGGTCCGGTAACGCTTAACGGTAAATTCAGGAGGGGTTACAAAGCATAACAGTAACATTGACATTCGTTCCTATTTGTACAACGCTAGACTAGGTTATCTCGATGGTTCTGACTAATGGTATTGTGAGAAGGAAAAGGTGCCCAGAACCCAGATGAATGACAGGGACAATGTCCGCTGTCTCAATGACATTTGCTTCCCTGCGTCAGTGTTCCCACCAGAGGAGGCGGAAGCAAATTTCTTATAGGGGTGTTTAAACTATTGCTGACAAAATTTTCAGCACTTGGGGCGTCGCAGGCGTGACGCATCCTTGGGGGATCCGGGGGTACGCTCCCCCGGGATTTTTTTTAAAATCATGACCCTCTGAAATGCTATTTCCTGCATTTTCCGGCAAATTTTGCCGACAGAAGAATGAACTTTTCATCAAAATTACACATGGTTGTACTTGGAGCTAAGACCTCCGGCCTCCGACATATTTTTATCCTTTCGAGCTCGGAAGGCATGAGACATTGCAAGATAAGTCCGTGGAAATATAAAAATCTGGACCGTCATTTCCTGCATTTTGACAAATTTTGCTGGCCAACGAAGTTAAATCAAAGTTTTTTTGGGGGCGACGACCAACGCTCCAAACATATTTTCGCCATGTCGTCGTGAACGCCAAAACCGTCGCAAGGGAGCTCCGGAGAAACCTCATTTTATGCATTCGAGGAGTAAATTTTGCCTGAAACTACGCTAAGTTTGACTCTGATGAAATCTGTATGAGTGAAAAGGTTTTTGGGGCGACGCTTCCGCAACATATATTTACCCGAAGCGGCCTGGTGGAGGCTTGGAAGCGGCCGGGAGTCTCGGAGAAATTTTGAAATTTGGACCTTTTGAAACACCATTTCCGGCACTTTCAGGGGCGCTATTTGGTATTTGACTTTGTGGGTATAACTTGTTACGAAGAATTTCTTGGTAACGCTTAACGGTGAATTCGGGATTACAAATAACGATAGGTAGGCAATAACGATTAACGTTGAATTAAAACGACCAATAACGCTTCACGAAGAATATACCGATAACGTTTAACGTTGAATTAGAGCTGATCAGTAACGATTAACGGTGAATTAAAATGGCTCGTAACGCTTAACGGAAAAAGGCATGCAGGCCCTCCTATTAGGGAATAAAATCTTGCTTCTTGTTCTCTGTTCCTCCAGAATCCGAGCTGGAGATGAAGAGAGAAGGTCTGGCTCAGGCTAAGCTGGACCTGGGGGAGAGGATGAAGGGGCACATAGAGAAGAGGTGAGGAATGAAACTATGGCTGATGAGAGTGTGGTCAGGTAAAAATAAACATAGAAACACAAAAAAAAACAACTATGAAATAAGAGTGGCAATGAAAAAGCATTGCCTTGGTGACGATAATATTAATTGTCTTTGTTATATATGGTTTCTACACTGGTCCTGTCCCTGGTGCTGAACGTACATTCACACTGAGTATCCTCCTACTGACTTCACACTGGTCCTGTCCATGGTGCTGAACGCACATTCACACTGATTATCCTACTACTGACTTCACCCTGGTCCTGTCCCTGGTGCTGAACGTACATTCACACTGATCACCCGCCTACTGACTTCACACTGGTCCTGTCCCTGGTGCTGAATGCACATTCACACTGATTTTCCCTCCTACTGATGTCTCAATGGTCCTATTCTTCATGCTGAAAGTATTTGTCTATGACCCTTTTCACAATGTATCATGTTTCCCCAACAGTACACCAAAAGTAATTCAACTGCATTTAAGATTTGAATTGTTTATTTGTATATGTATGTGATGTATTGTACAATGTGTATGATATATATCCAGTGACCCGAAATATAATACAAGAATCTTATAGGAGACACATCTTGTTAGCGCCTTTATTATTAGGACGTGTTATGACAGGATGATTTCTTGACAGTTTTGACAGCTTCATCATATTTTTGTTTAAGGTATACAAGAACTTGATTTGCTACCCAGGCTAGGTAGAAGTGCATGTATCAAACAAAGACACCCTACATGTAAATCAGTGAGAATGCAACATGCGTAACAGGTGTAACCATGGACTGAAAGAAAAACCCCTAACAGTACGGTCACTAAGACTTAAATGACTAGAAGTCTAGAACTCTACTAGTTCAATTTGCATCCTTCCGTTCAAAGCTCATATTATAATACATGTACAATAAATAATATGTCATATTTTTAATACTGACTGTAATACCAAAACAATGATGTTACACAAAATACTACACTAAATGGAGATATTCAAACATTCTTGGCATTTCTAGTGTAATGTGGTTGTTTAGAAATATGTACAATAATTTTATTGCTTAAGTTTACTGAAGAAGCATCATTTTCCTGAAGATTTTGTAATGTGTAAAAATGCTGTTTCCTTTATTCCACATCTTAATGATCTACTATCATGTCATTTTTAGAGAGGTGAAAAGTGATGTTGAGTCTACAATGCAGGCACACACTTCACTAAGCGTTATACAATGTGCAACATATGCTTCATCACAGCCCAGAGGACCCTCTTTAACAGTGCTGCTCTGATGTACTCAAGGGCTGGTTCAATTTGCTTTATCAATAGATGACTTTTGTCTTGAGGATACACTTGTCTTGCCATAGCCAAAGCCTCAGTACATTTACTGATTGCTGTTTTGTAATCACCAATATTGCACAAGGCCAAAGCTAGGCTAGTTATGGATATAGCAATGTGAGGATGAGCTGCACTCTTTCCGTACATTTTGCTCATCATCTGCAGTGCCTGTTCATAACAGCTGATGGCTTTTCTACAGTCACCTAATCGGTACCTGGCAACTCCCAGATGGTGGAGTATGGCGGCAGTGTGTGGATGGGCTGTAGTGTCACCATAGATTTTTGTACACATCTGTTGTGCCTCTTCAAGGTAGCTGATAGCTTTTGTGTGATTACCCAGACTATCCCATGCATTTCCCAGGTTGGTGAGTAAAGTAACAATTCTAGGATGTTCTGTTCTCTCATCATAGATACTTCTGTACATCTGCAGGGCCTGATCAAGGTAGCTGATAGCTTTCCAGTAATCACCTTGATGCTGCCAGACTACCCCCAGGTTGTGTAGTGACTTCGCAATGTCAGGATGTGCTGTGTCTTGACCATAGATACTCCTGTACATCTTAAGTGCCTGTTCATAGTAGCCAATTGCTTTCCTGTAATCACCCAGTTCACTCCAGGCATCTCCCAGATTGGTCAAGAAAGTGGCAATGTCGGTATGAACTGCAGTCTCACCGTGGATCCTCACACCCATCTGCAGTGCCTGTTCAAGGAAGCAGATTGCTCTATTATGATCACCTTGGCATATGTAAGCTATCCCCTGGTTGTATAGCAAATTCATTATGTCAGGATGTGCTGTACTCTCACCATAGACACTCCTGAACATCTGCATTGCCTGCTCAAAGTGGTCAATTGCTGTCCTGTGATATTCTTGAGAGAAATATGCGGATCCCATGTTGCTAAGTGTGGTGGCAATTTCAGTATGTGCTGTGCTCTTACCATAGATACTCATACGCATCTGCAGTGCCTGTTCGAGATAGCTAATTGCTCTCCTACGATTTCCTTGACAGTGTAAGGCTGTTCCCAGCTCATGAAGGGATCTTGCAATGTCAGGATGTGCTGTGCTTTGGCCATAGACACTCCTGAACATTTCAAACGCCTGTTCAAGGTAGCCAACAGCTTTATTTTTATCCCCCAGATGACTCCATGCTAACCCCAAACAGTGGAGTGAACTTGCATATTTTGGATGTGCTGTACTCTCACCATAGACAGTTTTTGTCATCTGCAGTGCCTGTTCATGGTAGCTGATAGCTTTCCTGTGATCACCTTGATACTGCAAGCCTTCGCCCACGTTGCTTAGTAACCTTGCTATGTCACGATGTGCTGTATCTTGACCATGGATACTCCTATACATCTGCAGTGCCTGTTCATGGTAGCCAACTGCTTTCCTGTGATCACCCAGTTCACTCCAGGCATCTCCCAGATTGGTCAAGAAAGTGGCAATGTCGGTATGAACTGCAGTCTCACCATGGATCCTAACACCCATCTCCAGTGCCTGGTCAAGGAAGCTGATTGCTCTACTTTGATCACCATGGCAGATGTAAGCAATCCCCAGGATGTGAAGTGATTGCATTATGTTAGGATGTGCTATACTCTCACCATAGATAGTCCTGTTCATCTGCAGTGCCTGTTCATGGTAGCTGATAGCTTTCCTGTGATCACCTTGATACTGCCAGCCCTTGCCCACATTGCTTAGTAACCTTGCTATGTCAGGATGTGCTGTATCTTGACCATGGATACTCCTGTACATCTGAAGTGCCTGTTCATTGTAGCTGATAGCTCTCATATGATCCCCTTGATGGACATAGGCTGTTCCCAAGCCGCTTAATAACTTGGCAATTTCGGCATGTGCTGCACTTCTACCATATACACCTCTGTACATTTGCAATGCCTGTTCTAAGTAGCTGATAGCTTTACTGTAATCACCTTGGATGACATGGACACACCCAAGGTAGATTAGTGATCTGGCAATGTCTGGATGAGCTGTACTCTCACCATGGATACTCCTGTACATCTCCAGTGCCTGTTCAAGGTAACTGATTGCTCTCTTGCAATCACCCTTTTCACCGTAAGTTGCGCCCAGGTTGTACAGTGTAGTAGCAATCTCAGGATGTGCTGTACTTTCACCGTAGATATGCCTTTCATAGTGCAGTGCACACATAAGGTAGTTAATTGCTTTCATGGGATCACCAAGGGCACTCCAGATTCCTGACAGGTCATTGAATGATCTGGCAATGTCTGGATGTGCTGTATCTTGACCGTACATTCCCCTCCACATCTGTAGTGCCACTTCGCAGTACCTGATTGCTTTCCTATTATCACCTAGATGGTGCCAAGCTTGTCCCAGGTAGTGAAGAGAGGTGGCTATGTCAGGATGTAGTGTATCCCAGCCATAGAGTGTCCTGTCCATCTGCAGTGCCTGTTCAAAGTAGCTGATAGCTTTCCTGTGATCACCCAACCTAATCAACCAAAATATTCCTATACTGTGATAAAGCTGCAATGTTGGGACTAACTGTGGTCTGACCATAGATATCTCTCATCATCTGCAGTGCCTGCTCATAGTAGCTGATTGATTTCCTGAGAACACCCAGGCCTTCAAAGATCATCCCCAGGCAGTGTAGAGATACAGCAATCCCAACAGGATATTGTGCTCTTGTCTCTTCATTCTTATACATCTGCAGTGCCTGTTCAACATAGCTGATTGCTTTCTTGTAATGTCCCAGGCTTTTCCATGTCATACCCAGCCTGAGCAGTTGTTCTGCAATGGCAGGATGTGCTGTATTCTTACCAAAGACCTTCCTGTACAACTTAAGTGCATTTTCAGTATAACTGATTGCTTGTTGGTTATAACCCAGACAGACCCAAGCTTCAGCAAGCTGTTCAAACATACCAATCTCATCAAGAAAACTGGACACTGTCCATTTCTTAGTTTTCAAATTTGTAGCTCTTCTTGTTAGAGCCTTGCTTAAGTGGCTGACAGCTAATCCATATTGGCACAACTCTGAGTACATCATCCCTTGTACATATGTATCATACAAATCTGGGAGTGACTTGGAAATTGGCCTCTGCCCAGAACATTCATGATCAGACAAAACTTTTTTAAGAGGAACTGCTGTATAATAGTACCTAAAAAGCTGTTTTTCGTTTGTCAGACGGAAAACATGTCTCAGTGCTGTTGTGCCTTCTTCATCATTGGTCAGTTGGGATGATTCCTGTCTATGCAGTACCGTTTCCATTGAAGCCAGAGCTGATATTTTTTCCTTCTGTCCACCATTTGCAATGTAGGTTCTGAGTCTGAGTTCTGCTGAGATGCTGGTAAGCACTGTCAGGTGGTGTGCATTGCTGGGACTGATCACTTGTTGGTTTTCCATTTCTTCTATTGTCTCCCAAACTGTGCTAGGTATGATGCCTGAAGACAGTGCTAAGTAGTCCACTGCTACAGAAGGGAAGCGATAGAGGTCTGTCTTCACATCAATCAGCTTTGCTGTAGTTGTTTTATTACGCATGTAGCTTTTCATATTTTCCATCATTGTCTCCTGTGCCAGTTGTTGAGCCATTTTACTTCCGTCAGCTTTCAGTATTCTTAATGTGATAGCCATGTATGTGTCCATCAAAGTCTGGTCTCCTGCTATCAGGCATGGGTTTCTCAAGATATTAGCAAGATGATAGCCTTCCTTTAGGTATGATTTTGCATCCTTTTGTAGTATTGAAACCATGTTTTCTGGGGTGCAGATGAGTTCACTGGGTGATTGGTTCTTTGTTTCCTGCCTGCCAAGTGGAGTCTTGCTTGCCTTTGGCATTGAGCCATCAAATGCAAACCCACGTGGTGTAACAGAGTCATAGTACCAGTCATCCTTTGGACTCCCAGAGTGAAAGTCATTGAGACATCTTATCCCTATTGCTGGGAGAATAGTTTCTCCCAGGTTGACCACCTTGAGGTGTAGATAGTGAGTGAGTTTACGGAAAAATGCGAGAATTTCTTCTCTTTCTCGCTCTACCAAGATAGCAAACTCTAGGTCTGAGTATGGAGTTACCAGTCCTGTGGCCTGTGAACCCAAACCTATCAGGGCATAGTTACAGGGAGGGGGGCCCATTAACCCAATACACTCTTCTACAAGCAGGCTAATGAATTTTTTTCTGTCATGTACAATGTTCTCAAACAATTGCCTGACAGCCTGGGCTCGTTTTGCCTCTATCTCTTTGACAAGTGGGTCATCCTCGTCATACACATAAGGATCCAGCTGCTGGTCAATGGTTTCCATCTCCAGCTTGATCTGGTCCCGCATCTTCTTCAGCTGTTTCTTATGTTTTTCTGTATTATCTTGACTCATATTGCAAGGAATGTCTAAGATAGATTTGAGAAATGACTGCTCTAATTCTTTAACAGCTGTATATATGTTCCCCTTGATGATTTCAACATTTGACCTGGCTATTGCTGCATTGTAGAGTGCTGCTGCTTTGACAAAGTCTCCCCCGTCTCCTGTCTGCTGACCTCGCTTACTGTAGACATCCCCCAACTTGCACAGGGGCTCCACCTCTCTCTGGTACTGCTGGGCTGTCGGGTCTAGGGAAATGAATTTAATGCTGGGCGTTCCATTGATATGCAAAACATATTGCCGCAACTTTATAATGCCTTTCTGTACATTTTTAGAAGCAGCCAGACAGGTATCAAATGTCACCACCTTCATCCATGCCTATTGAATCTTGTTTGCATTAAAATTGGAATTCAAATTCTATACATTCTGCAAACCTTGTGTTTTATTGTTCACTAATCTGTAGTCTTTTTGTATTGGGGAAATACATGATTTTTCTTGCAAGATTTATGTTTTTTATACAATACATGTATGTATATACATGAAAAATAAGGTTGTTTTGTTAAGTTACAAGAACTTAAAGAAGTTAGATCTGTTCTTAGTCATACCTTTGACATGAACCATCTTGAGTGCAGCTGCAAAGTGCTTCTCTGCCGAGTCCAGGTCTTCCCTGTCAAGGGATGACTCCCCCTCCTTAAGATGGTCTTTGTACTGACTGACAATGAAAAAAATGGCTTTGGGTCAAGGTGGAAGACTTGCATGGATGCAGATGAACATCATAAAGTCAACTATTACTAATACAGATCAGGCCAATAAGAAATTAGGATGAATGTTATAAAAAATATTAACTAAGTAATCCATGCTAACTGAGTACGCCCTAGTTCTTACATGACTAGGACAACACTCACCAATCTGCAGGCCTTTTTTCTTCCACCAGGGCACCTGCATAGCAGATTTCTTGGCCATATTGTCTTGTAATGCACAAGTCCAGTTCCTGTAGCTTGTTTGTCAAGCTGGTAACTTGACTGTCAGACATCTTATTTTCTATCTGATAAGTAACCTTGTGCAAAGAGAGAGAGAGAAAATCACCATGTCAACATAATCAAGCAGAAAAAATGCAGTTCAAAGTCTGTAAGGTCATACGAAGGTAAAAATCAGAGTACATAAATGAGTCTCTACATGTACATTTTCATTGTGAAAGATTTTCTCTAGAACACATAATGATAGTCCTAGTTACTTAGCAATGATTGTACACAGACATTGTACTTATGAATTGATCACCTTGGTTTGCAGAGGAATGTCTGTCAGCTCTTATTGTGTGTAATGATAAATAAACCACAGTTGAAGTCTGAGCAAAACCTGTAACACCTACATGGACATCCAACATAACCCAGGTACCAGGATCAGGGCTCAAAACACCACCTGCATATGCAGTTTAGTGCAGGTAAAATTGAAGCTGTGCAGGTATGTCTGGTGTCTACCTGCACCTAACCTGCACTGGGCCATGTACTAGGTTTTGTACATAAATATCCAATCGTGTAGGTGCATGTGGATTGTTATTAGCTGCATTGACTGTTACCACCTATTAAGTATAAAATGATGGTTCCTGAACAATTGTGATCCATACTTCCTAAATTCAGAGTGCACAGTGGTGCAGGTAGCATTTGTCTGGTGCAGGTAATTTTCAATGTTACCTGCCCCAGTGCAGATATGCAGAAAAAAAGTATTTTACTGAGGATGAACAAATAGGTCAAAATCTCACCTGGGTATTTAAGACTCGATGGTTGTGAACATGTCTGGGCAGAAACTTGTGGATAGAGTTTCTGCCTGTAGCAGCAAAGCTTCTATCTGGTTTTCCCCTATGACTTGACCTGTACCACTTCTGGGACTTTCCCTTGAGTCATGCCTAATGTCAACAGTCTTTTTATGACTAAGCAAAGAATGGTTTATGTATCAACTCACCTGTTTACACTGCACCTTGGGTCACAGAGGTATGTGAAAGGTATATAAAATGTGTAACAAGGATTTGTCATACTATGTGGCTATTGTGCAAGTAAATGATACTATTTTTTTGGACACAATAATTTCAAATGATCCTTTTCTACACTGCAGGAGTTGAAGGATAACCCAAAATGAAATTTTTACGATGTTTGTTTATTTTAGGGAGACGCTGGTGAAGTCCAAAGCACAGTTGGCGGTGAGAAGACGTCAGCTGATCGCAGAGCTGGCAGAAATCTACCCAATAGCACAGGTAGCTTTAACATTTACAGATTAAGTAGAAAGTAATTGCCCTGGAGAGGAGATAGGCGCCACCAGGGAACTAGATGCCTATTAAGACAGCATAACAAGTTGTGCTGTCCCTACAGCTGATTAAAAAGCTATGGGATGATGACAATGATGATGAATTGAATATAGAGAATTAAACTGTTACGCACCACAAACCATGGACACTCGGTGAAACGCTTTCAGAAAGCCTCCGCCATATTGCTCAGCTCTAAAGGGTAGTCATGTGACTGGGTGTCAAAGGTTACAGGGGTCACGAAACAAAGGTGTTGTAGAACTTAGAAGGAGGGGAGTATAGCATGTCACATTTTACCTTTAAGTTTTCTGAAGGAATGTGGCTTTTCCATTCTCAGTCATAGCTTCATGCAAAGTACATGCCTTGGTAGGTGTACATGTAGTAGTAAAAATTACCTTTTATTTCCTGACCAGTGTTGTACTTGTTGACTCAGTTAACATGTTCTTGCTCCATCCCATTGACAGCTGCCCAACGGAAGGCATACGATATGTGGGGTTTGGCTGCCAAATGCAGAGGAGTTACAAGGTAAGACATCATCTTGCTGTGAAATTCTACCTACACCACTAGAACCATGACTTGTAGTGGTAGTCCACTGTGTTCTGTTGCTACATGGGGTCTGGACACCCTGCAGCTGCAATCTGTCTTTCTTCAGATCTGTCCACTTTATTCTGTTCATTGCAAGCTTCCTTATCTTTTGTAGTTTTCTACAGTTCCCATGACTTGTATCTGTCATTCTTGCCTCAACTAATGGATGAAAAGCACTCCAAAATCCTAACAATTAAAGCTTCTCCTGCAGTCTCCTATCCTCTACCATTAAAGTTACAATATTGTCTCTTGCTGCAGGTAAAGATGACAACATGGTAGAAGCAGGACTAGGCTATGCTGCACACCTCCTGATGATGATTGCCCAGTTTCTCCAGCTGCCCCTGCAGTATCCCATCATCTACAGGGGCTCCAAGTCTAAGATCAGAGACCCCATCACGGCCAAACTGGCAGACAGGGACAGAGAGTAAGACTTCATCTATTTGTTCTTCAATTAAAATGACTACTCCAGCTTCCTGGAGAATCTGAATGATTAATATACAGCTTAGGGGTTTGGTACAACTCTTTGAATACTCGTACCAAATTTACAGATGAATGGCATCAGCTTGAATAAGACTAAAGGGTTTGTTGAAACTTTGACTGTGTTTTTTACTTCATATTCAATTTGAAGAATTAAGTAAAGTGTCTTTTTGTATCTCAGAAGTCAGATGTTTTACATATTAGAAATCAGATACAGAATAATTATTGATAGTAAATCTTCCATTCTTGTAGGTTCCCCTTGTATTCCAAGGGAAAAGAAAGATTCCAGTTCAGCTATGCCGTGTTTCTTCTCAACAAGAACATTGCCCAGGTCAGTTGTTAGACTTCAGACTTCTCTAATTTCAGTTGCCTCATTCAATGAACAGTGTGTTGTTTTGATATCTGTGTTCATACTCATACATCATAGACATGATATTTAGTCTCTCCAAGTTCAAAGCAAACAGTATTTCTATATAACAATATAACAATCCTATATTCCACCACCACCACAGCTGTGGTACTATTGAAGTCTAGATGAACTACATGTAAGATTTAAACTTATTCCAAATTAAAAGTAAATGCAATCATTGTTTTCAAACAATGTAGTTTACACTATAGTTTTTCCACCACCACAGTTGAGGTACTATTGCAGCCTACAGACATTCCAAAGTCAAAGTTCACACCAAGTTTTTCTATAGTTTACAGTTGGGTATATTGCAGCTTGTTAGAAAGCTATGGGACTAATGATTATGATGATGATACAAATGTATTCCCTCCCCCCAGCTGAGGTACTACTGTGGCCTGGGCACCAGTGACCTGAGGCTGACCCTGCCCAACCTGAAGAGTCTGCTGGAACAGAGGCTGGGGGTCAGGTTGTGAGTAGCCATGTTCTTCTCCTTGTAATTAGACTTAATAGTGTTTTTTTTTTAATGTAGTTAAGGCCCTCTGCCAAGCAACCAACTGTCATACCCAAAAGCAACCACTTTTTCAGACCCAAAGGAGCAGTCACCCTCCACGCAACATTTTCAATGAGGATTTCTGCTGGCACAGTTACCCTGAGTTTCTTTTGTTTGGGTTTATTATGTCTTGGTAACTTTGAAAAGTCACCCAAAAAATAAAAATGCCCCAAAACCTCCTGTTTATCTCTTGTCTAGTTTCCTATGGTCTTCTCCATCTAACCAGGATTACCATAACATCAATTAATCATCTGACTAACCAACAAACTTGTTGGGAGCAACCACCTGTCATCAGCAACCATTTTTGCTCAATCTTTTGAGTGGTTGCTTAGGACAGGTTTGACTGTATCATGATGGTTTTTCTTTGAGAAGTGCAACTTGTATTTTTCCTGTTACAGCGAGGCGACACCCCCAGGTGCGGTACCACAGAGACCCCTTCCTGCACCCCCGCCCCAGCCAGTGGCACAGCCCACCACCCAACAGAACTCTGTACCCATTCCTGTCTCCAACAAGGACGCTACAGACGGGCCCACGTCTCTGCCAAACGTACCCAACACCAACGTAAACCCCAAACCCTACCCTGTACAAGTGCAATCAGGACTCGGAAATCCAGGCGTTATCGTCAACACCAGCGTCACCAACGGAAGTTTTCCAGAAAAAGTCCAACAACCGATTCCCACACATGCCAACTTTCCTGCCACATCAAACGGTGCTCTGCCAAAGGAAAAGCATGAACAATCCGTAGCAGAAGTTCCAAATGTTCCTACGTCGATTAGAACACAAATGATTCCACAGACTGTTGCACAGACAAGTCAGGAAACGATACATGCGGATACGGGTAGAAGTGACGCAACAGTCTTGCCGCAAACTGCAATGCAAAATGTCCAGGTGTTGACTTCGCAGTTACCCGTAGAGACAGACTCTAAGAAGGAAGATACGGGCAACTCAAGTCCAGGTGTACATAGAGACCTTCTTAATCTCCAAGGTCGCGGTTCCAGAAAGTCGAGCGTAGGGGACTCGGACGGAAACAATTCTCACGATAACGACTCAGACGTTAACCAGGACTATGTCGAGCAGTTTAAGCGTATCTCTCTCACCGAGGACGTTATAGACGCCATGCAAAGTCAAGAAGCCACAGAGGATAACGTGAATGTTGACAAACTGCAGCAAAATTCCGACAGCGGGGTGTCGCTTACGACAACCAAACCATCGTCTAGCCTGAGCTCAAATCCTATCAGCTCAGATGAAGTGCGTATAACAGTCGACATTAAGCCAACTGCGAACGTTCCTAACTCCAATCCTACTGGGCACCAGTCTGGTCCTGGGCCAGAGCAACTAGGGGAGGCAGTTGAGGTTCCATTAAGTATAGAAGATGCAATAAGGAACGCTCAGATAGGGGGACTTTCCGACGACATCACCTCAAGAGCTGCCGCCCTCTCGGCTCAGCCCAAAAGCTTTAAGAAAGTCAGTTCCTCCATGACTGGAAAGACATAGCAAATCCAGACATTGTAGAAAAACTCTTTGAATCCAGTGCTTCCTTGTGTGTATATTTCATTGTATACTAGATATCCCATTCGCAATGCTTGCTTATGGTTGCACCAATAGTTTTGTTTCCCTGGTCTGCAATGTCTTCAAGTACAAATCAACAAGAGGTCTTGATTAAAGTAGAGGGCTAGGAGGGCAACTTATAAAATATTTGACTCTTCACTGCCCCAAACTGTGTGCACCTAAGATGCTGTTTTTGTTAAGCTTCCTTCTGGCCAGTTCAGCATAATTTTCTTTTTTGAATCCATAAACCAACAAATGCGATCCATGCAGCACTAGTGGTTTAATCTGAAGGATATTTCCTGATCTTCTTTCCCAGTAGAAAGGTTTTATTTAAATGAACTTTGCCAAAATTTCACTTTTTTGTCTACTTCACGAAGTCTACTTGTAATGAGAAAAGATGGTATTGTGTTCAAGAGCCCTCTTCATGTTGTGTATTGTATATTTGATTGAAATTGATACACAATGCACTGATAATTCTTTAGAAAATGTAGCAGCAATATGATTTCTGCATTGCACTGTGTCTTCTGAATGCGGTATAACCAGCTGACCACAAATCAGCATAACACACCACATTTGCAAGCATGCAGCAGCAGCTGGCCAGATCTTATCATAAGACTTGTGGCATTTTACACGTAACATCATATCTTATTCAATCTGCCTTTCCAAGCTTTCTAGTCTTGGGTCGTCCCTCAGTCTGTAAATAGTTGAATTGTAGTATGATGGGGCGTCACTTCCAGATACCGAATAGCTCAGAACCACATTTACAAGTGTTACAGCTGTTCTGATCTCTTCCTATGGAACTTACAATGTAGATTGACCAATATGTTGATATTACACAGCAAAGTCAGTTCTCAAATATTTTACCTCTATTTTCTGCTACATAATGCATATAGTACATAAGATTCATAATGCTATATTCTTTCAGCCTGACAAATTGCAAACTATCAATATTTTTTTCTGGAGGGGAAAAAGAATTGCCTGAAAACTAAACAACCTGGTTACAGATGGGTATTTGCATCCCTGAAAGTAGAAGTAAGCAAGACAATTGCAGGCTTGAATTTTTTATTGCCATATCTCTGTATTTCTTGATCATACTCCATACACATGTAACCTTCCCTTTAGTCTTACTTAGTGTGTGCTTCACTGAAGCTGTGGTAGGTTGGTGTCATCACTATGGTCAAACCATTTCACACAATGCTCAACAAATTTCATCGATAAAAAAACTTTTTGTGTTTTGTTGTCTTTTTCATTTTTGTTATACTTGTACTTTCTTCATGATATTCCCATGATAATGTCAAGGGTAACAGAAATTCAATTTAGAACATAGCGATGTGCATACGTACCTCAGTCCAATGAGATACTACCCACTTTAGCCAGTACTCATTCAAACGAAACATACAAAAGTGTAGCAATGAAGAGAAAAAGTGTACAGAATTGCAGCCATATCATTTATTGTGATGCAAAATAAGATGTGTAGATACACCAATGAGGTGTACACTGCAGGTATGTATATTTTATAAGTAAGTATTTATATGCAAGACTTGTTGTGAACTCAGTTCTTGTGGATCAACCGAAAAAAGTGACTTGTGCAAAGTACAGAAATGTGTTAAAATGTGTACAAAGTTTGCAAAATATAATGTGAGTTCTAAGTTAAGGATGATGCTATGATGTGAAAGATTCTGTTTCAATCTATAATTTTATGGTGCACAGAAGACAACTGAGTTTATGTATCAAAGATTGTTCTAAATATTGTAAATGATAAATCGCTTTGTTCCAGTGGAATAAACTATCAGATTGTGACAGTTGGGTTTTCTTTTCATTTTTAGCCAGCTTTTCTCTTATTCTCTTTCATTTCTTTACGACTATAGCTAGTCGTCACCTAATTGTATAATAATATTGTAAAATAAGGGATCAGTAACAAGAGTGCGTATATGTATATTCAAGTCCGTATGAGATGCGTAGTGACTAGGGGTGGGTACCGGTACAGAAAATTCAGGTCCAGAGGATCAGGTCAAGGTCCGTACCTTCAGTATGTGAAAACTTGCGAATAGACTGTACTCACAACAATGGTCCATTTCACTACAAAGAAATCTGTTTGGTAGAGTAATTCGACTTACACACTGGTGTTCTAAAATCTTACAAGGCAAACCTTGGTAGAAATGACTATCTACTTCGCTCCTGATATGTTTCTTCGACTGGTAAGCGTCAAAACGTGTGAATGCCTGATCAAGTAACATCCGGTCTACTGAATTTTTCAGGTCCGGTTTCCTGATGTTTCCCTCATCTAGTTTACTGGAAAACAGAAACTCTCCATTGTTTTCTTCCGTCACAAAAACTCTTGGCAACCGCGTTCGACTTGTTCTAGAACGCCCGCCGTTCCTTATGATTTCACAATGTTCGGACCATTCTCGCTGCTCTTTCTGCACTGGAACAATGGGGGACCCAACGTAAGCCAGTGCATTTCAGTCCCCGAGCGCTAAGATTTTTGACTTAAAGACCGAGTAGAATTAGAATCCCCCTTGAACACTTAACTTAAGACAAGGAAGAAACAGTTGCTAAGACAATGCCCAATACGGCTCGGCCCGCGGCAGCGTCGCGTCTTGCGCTAAAAGAGACGGAGGAGGAGGAACTGAGCAGGCGAGGGTATCATCTGGAGCTGCACATCGGGGAGGGGTCGTACGCCAAGGTCAAGTCGGCTACTTCAGACAGACTCCACGGCAAGGTAGGGTGTTCCTTATCTCTAAGCAGATGTACGTGAGTAGAGTAGAATATAGTAGATCTTTCGTCCAGTTTTGGCTGGTCTCTGGGGGTTGTACCCCAATGGATAGTTTCCCATATATTTGTCCATGCTCGTGTGGGTTTGTTTGTTCGTAAACACCCCTGTCCTTGTTTTGACTAGTAGAAGAATGCTGAAACCTCACTAGATCATGATATTTACCTATATCAATTGAAAATGTTTTCTTTAGTAATCAGAGTCAATGAGTTTTTATAAAACCTCATCGGTACTATATAGCGTGACACGTCACGAATTGTGTCAACGAATTGTCACACCTGTATCTGCGCATAGCTAACCTCAAACGTTCTTTGAAATAATCTTAATAAAAAAACGTACGGTACGTCTGACTCCAGGTGGCCATCAAGATCATCCACAAGTCCCTTGCGCCTCAAGACTTCCGGGAGAAGTTCCTTCCGCGCGAGCTCAGCGTCTTGACGAAGGTGGACCATCCTCACGTGATCAAGGTACACGAGATCATGGAGCTGGGGTCCAGGGTAAGTCATCGGTTAGGTCTCCTTTCCTTTATGCCACGTTGATTTGATTAAATGGATGGAATGGATTGCGTGTCTGTACAAATTGTAATCTGCCGTGTATAGTGAAATTGAACTGCCAGGTGTCCCACATTCAAAGCAAGGCCTATGCTACCTGCCCGCAGAATCTAGACAATTCAACAGTTTTGTTTTATCCTTTTCGCTGCCAGATCATCTGCTCACATACCAGTCAAACACCTAAACAAAAACTGATGATAATATCAATGACAGCGATGAAATTAATGGGACTTTAGATCGTTCTATTATAGATTTATTAGGGTATGCTTCACGTATTCAGAAACTGTCTTCTACTTCCCGCTCATCAGGTCTATATCGTGATGGACTATGCCGGACACGGAGATCTGTTGGAGTACATACAGCTGCACGGGGCGCTGTCGGAGAGCAAGGTCAGAATGTTACTACTCAGGATATTGGGGATTTTCTTTGCAGAATCAGAATACAAATTCCTGCTGACGTGCCGACGTTTCGGTGTTTCTCAGAAATCTTCCTCCGAGCTGTTTCTCGCCGCAAAAGCGCCACCTACATCGGCTGCATATAGCGGCGAGAAGCAGCACTACAGTTAGAACCTCGACGAAGGTGTCTGAGAGACATCGAAACGTCAGCAGGTAAGAGGCATTCTGGCTGTGCAAAAGAAAAGTCCTATGTTCTACCAACCTGATGAAATTATCTTTTTGGAAGTTACTACTCAGGTTTTTAGTTTTCATCCGACGCAAAATACACATCTGCGAATGTCCTATTAAAGTATGTTTCTTGGGCAACTAAGTTCTAAAGCTGCCTGTATAAAATGGCTGTAACTTTTGATCTCTTGGCTTATTTGGATTACAAAGACATCGTACACAACCAAATGATTGAGTAACTTTTACATATTGCCAACGTTTCGATAACTTTTCTCATGGCACTACTGACTAGTCTATCTCGCACTGCAGCAAAGTGTCGCTTCTGCACTGGGAAAAATGAGGTCCCAGAGATTAAAAAAAAGTGACTGAGTCTGACTTTCTGATCAATGAAGCCTCCTTGATACAACGAGTACATCTGTTGTCCTCTCACTCTATTACCTTTACAGGTTGTTACCCAGTGTCGTCCGTAACCATTTAAAATTACTCACGGATCTGAGATTATTTTTTGTTCTAGATACAGTAGAATCCGTTTAATTGCTCACCCCAATTGCCAGCGTTTTTCGTGCAATTATTCAGGTGGTGCAATGATGCTAATCTCCAAGCAGATTCCTCCGTGGTATAAGACAGTAACATAAGCTGCTGGGGAAGGAGTTTAGCCGGCAGAAGAGTAAATTGGCTACGCGTGGAGATTACAATAATGCCAAGTTATCCAGCTGGACAGCACAAGTTTGGGATTTTGGGATTCAGTGCAATTAACAGAAGTGTGCAGTAATCAGTTGTGCTATTAACTGGCTTCTACTGTATCTGTACATGTATGTGGCTGACACATGCCCTATTGCCCGGACAGGTCCGAGTGATGTTCCGGCAGTTACTGACGGGGGTTCAGTACCTGCACAGCAGGGGCATCGTGCACCGCGACCTCAAGTGTGAAAACGTCTTGTTGGACTCCAAGAACAACATTAAGGTCAGGCAGGCATATACTATAAATGTAGAATTGTTCGCGGTAGTTTTATGTTCGCAGTTTTCGCCGGTGGTCACTTCACCGCGAACTTAAAACCACCGCGAACATTTATCCTTTATATTATGTGGCTATGTCTATGGCGCTACCGCGAAGTTAAAACCACCGCGAACATTTATCTATTATATTATGTGGCTACAATCTATGGCGTTACCGTGAACTTAAAACCACCGCGGAAGCTCCATTTTCCCGCTACCGTGAAATTAAATCCTCGCAAAATTAAATGTATTTATAGTATTGACGATTTCAATAATCAGATATCTTTCTGGCGTTTTACGTCCAAGGGTGCTAGAAAACTTTTCCAACGTGAAAGGGATTCTAATATGAATGGGGATATGAAGTCCGTGTTAAGACCGCAATATTTTCGTATTTTCACATTTCTCTAGTTTGACGCCACGTCCATCGACTAAATACTAGTATTCTGAATTATGTGAATATCCCGTTTTCTATAAAGAAGGAATAGAGGTTAGTCCGCGGATAAAGGTGAACTAGCGTTACATGTGCCAACGTTTGTGAAATGATAACTGTTGGATAGTCTTTAACTGAGTGAGATCTTTATTCCAACAGCTTTCAGATTTCGGCTTCGCCCGAGAGTTCAGACAGGGCGAACTGAGCAGGACGTTTTGTGGCAGCGCCGCCTATGCAGCCCCGGAAGTACTGCAGGGCATTCCGTACCTTGCCGAACTTTACGACGTGTGGAGTTTGGGAGTTATTCTGTACATCATGGCGTGTGGCTCCATGCCTTTCGACGACTCGAACATCAAAAAAATGATCAAGGTAAGTTTAATAGCACTTCAAATCTAACTTACGCGGTATCGTATTTCAAGAATCTACTAAATAGATTTTACTAACATAGCGTTACACATCGACCAGTTGTAAAAATGCTGCAATATAAAGATATATATTAGTCAATCAAGGTGAGAAAATATCTATATTATGCATCAATTGTCAACATACAATTATCCCAAAGATGAAAATTATATGACATGCTCACGAAACTATTGATAAATCATACATGAAGACATAGCAAAAGTTTCTAAAAAAATGCATAAATTGTGCTAGCGAGACACCTGAATGTTTGAACCTTTGTTCATTTTAATTTTTTTTAATCGTGACGTTCCTAAAATGATGGTAGTATTCTCATATTCTCATTCATCATATTCTCACCATACTAATAGTGTCTGTTATTATATCCCAACTTCCCCACTTTGATAGGCGAACAGAAAGCCACTTTTCTCTTGAAATTGCAGAACCCACAAATTTTAGAAAAGGTGGGGCTTTTCGTCTCCCTCTGCTTCCAAAAAAGAAGTCAAACCCAACCTGTTCAGAAATAGACAACACTAGTATTAGAGTAGAGCATTGTTTATAACTGTCTATTGTTATTTGTATATCTATTACGTTTATACCATGTACTTGCAATTAGCCATAGGGCACGAACTTGCAAATAAACTTCTTCTTTATTATATCGTCGTAGATTCAGCTTGAGAAGAAGTATGGCTTTCCTAGGTCAAGGAAGGTCAACCAGGACTGCAAGGACCTGATTAACCAGATCCTAACGCCAAACGTCACAGAACGGCCGACCATCGAACAATTGCTGCAGCACACTTTCTTGGCACAAGGTGGCGCTTCTTCTAGCAGCGACCAGGTTGCATCGGACAACGCCCTTCCCCAAGTGGGTACTTTCTGTACTTCGTCTGTATCTACCTCCTCTGGTGTCTGTTAAGCACGCAGGGCAAGATCAATTTTCGAAATGAGAGCTTGAACTTACTTCAAAAAGTTCAGTAAGCAGTTAAGAATACATTTTTCCACGGAAGAATATATAGTAAGAAGTTTATAAACATTGGTCAAACAAAAAAAACTGTAATTGCTTGTCTATTGTTTTTTACTCCCTTCTCTGCTAAGTGACTTCATAGTGTTTGTGAAGCAACATCATTTGAAAACAAATGAATTTTGGATTGTTCTCAAAACAAAATGGATTTGTTTGATATCTAGGGAGCATCTGGGGTATCCCATGACGTCACACACGGTAGCCCGGCTGCAGAGCAGAGGGCCCCTGATGGGGAGGTAGGGGGCGCCACTGCACACGACGCCTCTGTGAGACCAAAGGAGCCCCGACCCAATGGTACATCAAAGCAACATGCAAAATAAAACACAGACTAAAGGTGGGTTCACACGTGCGTATATACTCAAGCCGAATGAGGTCCGTATGGAAGTCTTAGTCTCTACCAGGCGCAACAGGTCGCTGGAAAAATAATACAAATTAGGCAAATACAGACAGATAATTATTATTAGGAAATTTATTTGCAAATTCATGCCCGAGGGCTAATTGCAAGTGCATTGTATAAGCATAGAAGATTTATACAAATGACACTGTGATGAACAGTTATAAACAATATTCTACTCTAATACTAGCGTTAGCTATTTCTAAACAGGTTGGGTTTGACTTCTTTTTGGAAGCAGAGGGAGACGAAAAGCCCCACCTTTTCTTCAATTTGTGAGTTCTGCGATTTCAAGAGAAAAATGGCTTTCTGTTCTTCTGTGTGTGTGGGGAAGTTGGGATATGACTTTGTAGCTTCTCTAAACAGAGTGATTCTTTCGGTTTGGTTGAATGAACATTTGGAAATAAATTGTGATAATATGTCAGACAAGTAAGCTGGGTCACAAATTACACCCCTCGGCCAGCTAACTCTTTTGGCATGTTTTTCATCTATATTTTGTCCAATTTCTACTATTTTGTCCAATTTGTACTATTTTTACCTGCAAGCCTGGTAGAAGCTAAGACTTCCATATGGACCTCATACAGACTTGAATATATACGCACGTGTGAACCCTCCCTTTACACACATTTCCCAGACACACACACGCACTTACATACACGCATCCGCCAAAGCTCTGGTATCTGTGCTCTCATAGAAAGAGTATGGAATATCAAGCTTGTATTTGATATCATACTTAGTCCATGTTCGTCCTTTCTACTGTAGACTTGAACAGGAGCAATGTACATTTCCATTTTTCTCTTTATCAGATATATTCGCTGATGTATTCAATTAACAATTTTGCATCCTGTGTCTACAGCCGCCCTTGTTCCCAGAGACCATCATCGCCCAAACGGTAAGTCTAACTGTCCATCATCCAATGCTTACGTCACATTTCCAAACCGGCGCCGGGCCAGGTTGTTTGTGGAAACGAAAAACAGAAATGTATGCGTAAAAATATATACAATGCCCACGGCTATTTTCTTTACGTCTCGTGTAGTTTGGTGTCTTTTTAGTTTTATATCATACTTTTTGTTCCCAAAAGCTGCCCGGCTGGGCCCCGGTTTGGAAATAAGCCTAAACAGCACACTCTCCAGTGATATTTGAGATAGTGAGGGTTCCCCTGGCTGCCTGTACAATCTTTTTCTTTTTTTTTGCAAAAAAAAGTACAGGAAATTGGTCTTCAAACAGAAATGAAAATCCTTTGTCTAACATTACAGTTATGTAGATTTCTGTTTAATACATCATTGACAACCTTCCAGCCTGGCGTTAGTCAAGCTATGCTTATGAGAATGACGTGGCCCAAAAATCTCGATGACTCCGTTATGACGTGATAAAAATTGTCATCCATTTATATGGACTTGCAATAAGGCACATCCTCAAAGGTTCATACTTTTCTCAAAATCTCGATGACGCCATTATATTATAATGCAATGAAAATTCGCATCCATTTATAAGGGAAATCCTAAAAAAAAAGTTTCATACTTTTCTACGATGGTATTTTCAGACCACCCCAAAAGTCCTCGGCCACACCTCCGTACTATGCTAATGATGTGCTGGTGTCCATGCCGTTTCCATAGCGACGCTGACGCCAGTGCAGGCCCAGGACCCACATTTCCGCGCGCCGACCCCCATCCCTCCCGCCCACCAGCCAATCAGCAACCAGCACCACCAGCCAATCACCAACCAGCACCACCAGCCAATCAGCAACCAGTATCGCCGTCACTCCAGGGACGACGACAAACACCAGGCCTCCGGCCAAAAGCCGCAGCACACAGAAAAGAGTAAAAAGTAGACCGAGTTTTAACTGTTATCAGTACAATTAACTTTTGTGCAGTATAGTCATTTTCAAAACCGAAAATATACAGATTTTTGTGCCTCAAACTAAACCAAACCATTGTTATTTTTAAAAGTTTCTTGGGGACATACTTGAAGAAAGGTGTACTCTTTTCCCTTACTTTCAGACAAGCCTCCCTTTACCATACGTTCCCGGTGTAATAATGAATGGAATAAAAAAAAAACATGCTTTGAGCTAAGACTCGATATCTTATTGAATGTTACATAAGGTCACACTGACTCGATTTTATGAATTTTACGTCCACTCGACACTCCAATATTAATGCGACCATACGCAAATAAAAACGCCATGAGATGAAAATACATGTGTGCCTAACTCCTTTGAAGAAAGGGATCGGGAATGTTGTAGAAAGAAGTAAACACACACTGTATGGTACAATATTGTAGGGCTGGTGACTCACCGTGAGGTGTATGCGGTGCCATAAGGCATTATCGGTTCCTATAAACGAGTAAACCATTGAGTGAGCGAAGCGAACCAGGTGGTTAATGAGGTGGGTATAGCAGCCGACCATGTCTTGTGATACTGTATACAAGTATGGAAAGCGGCCCATTGTCATACAGCCAAACTATAGTATGACAAACTGACAAATGAGTGAGACAACTCTTGTTTTAGGATCAAAATCTAAATCTTTTAATGTTACACACAGCATTTGTCAAATCACAGGTTGAGTGAAACGTACAGGCTCACTTCGAGCATATCAATATCTCTTCAAGGAAAGTGATAAAAAATAGAATACAATCAAAATCTCCTGAATAAATTCTCTAAATGAGCGCATTATTGAACCCACCCCCCTCTACACATGGTTCAGCCCTCAGAAAAAAGTGGTCAAATCACGTTTTTTATAGCACGATTGAGCCTCTCATTGATTAACGTCATCTGGCAATATGATGATATCATAGAATCAGGCTGTGCGAACCAACCAAAAGCCTCTATTGCCATTGATTATACAGACATCTTATACATGCACAGTGAAGAAGAAAGCTGTGCACTCATTTCTGCATATTATACTTAAACTGTAGGTAACACTTGAACACATATATTACTTTCAAATCTATAGTATACACAACCAACAATGCTAAGTTACCAATTATTTACTTACAAGAAAAGAAAAGTATTTGTCATTTTGAAGTCGCCTGTTTAATCCCATCTTATGATTTGTCGTCTGAATCTGACTTGGTCAACCAGTACACCCCTTGGTGTATACCCCAGCTTGATTATTGTTGCTGTATTGTTGCTATCCATCGTACCAAACATATATTCCTTACGTAGACTTGAAACCGTGCATTAGATCCTCAAGCTGCGGTTCTGAGCAGTCACCAGTACCTCATCAAATTGCAAACTGCACACAATAAGCTATTTTGCTCGTATGTCATGACATTGCTGTGTCTTTCTAAGAAGAAACATTGTTAACACAGCAGCTGATCGATCATGAAAGCTAAGTGATGTATGTATACATGAACAAGTCTCTGCTGCACTTTGCAGTAACTTTACATTCCCATCTCCGATAATGTTCAAGCACACTGTGGAGTAGCACATTCTTCCTCTTCTTCTGGCGACGTTTATGTAATGAAGGAGTGATGGCTCTTACATCAACAGAGTTTTGGGTCCAGTACCGGTGAGCACGGTCATCTTCATTTGGTTGGATATTCATCATCTGCTACCCCTTTATCTCGAAGAAATTCCTTTTCATGTCTTAGTCTGTTATCTACGTCAGCTATCACTCCATGGACCACGTAAGCACCGGTAACCCACTTTCACATTTTCAGATTTTGCTAGGTAACTTGTGGCAGTTGTGTTTACCACAAAGCTGCTGTTGGGTCATGGTCTTTTGAATGCACTGGCACTTCCTGCTAACGTGTCAGGTTCCCGTTATAGTGGATAGCGGAAGCAGATTCAGGTCTCCCATTCAGCTTTAGTGTTTTTTTCTATCAAATACTTTGGGGAGCAATGGTCACTGGGTATTAGATAAACACAATGACTGAAGTACACTGCAAAGCTATAACGTTACAGTAATACAACGTCAGTGGCAGAATCATGGCTCATAGCTCCAGTGTTAGACCAAATGGCGTTTATACCGGTTGACCAATTCAGAATCAGGCAACGAAATTTTCCTTTTTTTTTTTACTTAAACATATTTTTGTCATGTATCTTATTCAAATGCTTGTATGTACAATGTAAAGATACAATGTCATCGAAACTTGTTCTCAGGGTTGGCAATGTTATGTGCATGTGTGTGTGTGTGTGTGTGTGTGCGTGCGTGCGTGCGTGCGTGTGTGTATTTGTGTATGTGTAACCCAATAACCCAGAATGTAGAGTTAGCTTTTAGACTACATAGACTTTTAAGTGGTAAATTTGAAATTGAACTCAATTCACCTTCCTGCTAAGTTAGTCTTTTGGGCACAAAATGTGACAGTGATTTGGCATTGACAGAAAGCTTCAAGTTACTGTGGTGAGTCTTTAATTTTAAAGAAGCTCAACCCTTGATTTGAAAACTATGTCTGACCCAGCCCTAACTCAACTTTTAATCAGGGGTTCACCCTCTTCATCAAAGGAAACAAATACCAATATTATGCAACTTACACAGTCATACATACTCCAGACCAAACGTTTCCAAATTGATTGAACATATTCCTTAAAAATCTTGTATGTATATATATATACACTTGTTGGATCCGTCACCCCACTGCTGTACTTTATTTTATTTGATCTCACATGGTTTTGTCCTTTGTTTATTTTATTTTATTTTATTTTCAAATGTCCTAGTGGTAATGTTAATATTAGCTCGGCTAGAGTGCATTCACCACTATGTCATGTCTGATATGTAAATCAATAAAATAAGGGGAAAAAAGAAGAGTTCAAAGATGTCACGCTTCCGTGGAGTATCATATATTCCTAGCTTGTCGTTTGTTTTTGTTACGTTTCTTCTTCTTCTTTTTCATAAAAATAAGGTCAATGACCTGTACAAAACGACCGTTACCATGGTTACTGGCCGTCACCATGGGTATTTGTCAGCACCAAATGTGTCATTTGATCACTTTCTGTCACTCTACGAAGAAATTGTCCATGACTAGCATATTGATAATATATAATGGCAAAGACATAGACCAAATGCCCATAGGCTGCGATGTTTTGCAAATAAATCATTCTCATTCTGAAAAATAATACTTCAATTGAATTAGTAGTCTCCTCCTGGACTGTCTGTCATTTCTGATAAACAACTATAAACATAGTTCTGTAAACCTAAACTCTACCTAGAGTCTGACTTTAACAGTGAAATCACCTTCGCACTCTCTTCCTGTCACTCAATTGTCTTCAAATATGTACGAACACACATCACCACAAACATCCAGACACACCGAAAGCAAGACTTCGTACTTAAAGGCAATTGTGCTACAATTGTACGAGTTTATGCCTTTCCAAAAAAAACATTTCCAAAACTTTGCAAGCAAGTTCATAATTCATGTCTAATAGTATCAACTCAAACACGTCACACACTTCCATCTTTTAGACTTTGTCTTATTAATTGTGCAAGTGAGATCCTCCTCTTCATAACTTTCATGATCTCCTCTACCCAAAATTCGTTTTTCGTAAGTATGATGACACAGTCGTTTTGCAGAAGTTTGTCATAGTAATCCTCGTTAGTTATGCAATGCCACCATGTTTTGCAAAGTCTACGTTTGCCAATGTTCACTCTTGTCTGAATTTCTCACGTCGGGAGTATAAAAATCGACCTGCTGTTTGTGGACAAAATGCATCTTTCTGCATCTGCAACAAAGTTTTCATGTCAGAAAACGACACTGCATGATTATCTAATATATATTGCACCCTGACATATTATTGCATGTATACTGCGATATTGGTCTGTAGTTTCTATTCATGAAAAGGTTTTGACTTGGATGTGACCTCTGGCTGTGGAAACAATCAGGACCTTCCTGACTGCCAGTCTAATATCCATTGCCGTCGGCAATCTACAGCCCTACGAAAAGGG